>NC_037687.1:5821929-5831036 GCF_003255815.1 Theropithecus gelada
TCTTTTTTTTTTTTTTTTTTTTTTGTGAGACGGAGTCTCGCTCTGTCGCCCGGGCTGGAGTGCAGTGGCCGGATCTCAGCTCACTGCAAGCTCCGCCTCCCGGGTTTACGCCATTCTCCTGCCTCAGCCTCCCAAGTAACTGGGACTACAGGCGCCCGCCATCTCGCCCGGCTAGTTTTTTGTATTTTTTAGTAGAGACGGGGTTTCACCGTGTTCGCCAGGATGGTCTCGATCTTCTGACCTCGTGATCCACCCGTCTCGGCCTCCCAAAGTGCTGGGATTACAGGCTTGAGCCACCGCGCCCGGCCAGTTAAGGCTATTTTCACTTCTTTTGTGGATCTTCAGTTGCTTCAGGCCATCTGGATGGATACGTGCAGGTCCCTGGGGATATGATGGCTTAGCTTGGGCTCAGAGGCCTGACATTCCTGTCTTCTTATATTAATAAGAAAAATGAAACAAAATAGTGGTAAAATGTTGGGGTGGTGAAAATTTTTGGGGGTGTGATGGAGAGATAATGGGCGATGTTTCTCAGAGCTGCTTCAAGTGGGACTAGGGATGATGTGGGAACCTACAGTGGGAGAGAGTCAACCGAAGAAAGATTTTGGGGTAACGGATGATATTGTGGGGTTGTTAGAAGGAGCATTTGTCATATAGAATTATTGGTGATGGCCTGGACGCGGTTTTGTACGAATTGAGAAACTGAACGAAAGATACAAGGTCCAAATAAAAGAAGGAGAAAAATAGGTATTAAAGGACTAAGAATTGGGAGTACCCAGGACATCCAATTAGAGAGTGCCCAAGGGGGTTCAACGTTATTGTTTGCTTGGTTGGCGAGTTTTTGGGCTTTATACTTGAGTGTTTTTTTTTTTTTTTTTTTGAGACCGGAGTCTCACTCTGTCGCCCAGGCTGGAGTGCAGTGGCCAGATCTCAGCTCACTGCAAGCTCCGCTTCCTGGGTTCATGCCATTCTCCTGCCTCAGTCTCCCGAGTAGCTGGGACTACAGGCACCCGCCACATCGCCCGGCTAGTTTTTTGTATTTTTTAGTAGAGACGGGGTTTCACCGTGTTAGCCAGGATAGTCTCGATCTCCTGACCTCGTGATCCACCCATCTCGGCCTCCCAAAGTGCTGGGATTACAGGCTTGAGCCACTGTGCCCGGCCATCCTTGAGTGTTTTTATGTTGTCATATACCAGGCCAGATTGTTTTAGGTAAAAACAACACTCTTCATTTAAAAATATACAGAGTCCTCTTTTTTTTCAGCAGTAAGTCGAGGCCTCAGCGATTTTGGAGGAAAGAGAAATGCAAAGCCAGCAATTGTTTGTTGAAGAAGGATTAGAAATGGCTGGGAGAGAGTGAGTTTGATAGGGTGGTGGAGATAGCTGGGGAGAAGTAGAGGGTGGCATAAGAACAGGAACGAGAATAAGAGTATGTATAAAAGTAACGAATAGGACTTCATCAGGGTGAAAGTATTGGCGTGTACTTTGTCACTGAAGATCTTCTATCCACTTAAAGAGAGACTTAAGGGTGGAAGTTTGAGGTAAAATCAGGCACAGCTGAATACCAAGAGCCCGAGAAACTGCTTCAGTGATTTGACTAACAAAGGCCAGTCCGTTATCAGACTGTATAGAGGTGGGAAGGCCAAACCGAGGACTTATGTCTGACAGAAGGGAAGAAATGACCGCGGTGGGTGATTTGGCTAGTAAAGACCAGTCCGTTATTGGACTGTATAGAGGTAGGAAGGCCAAACCGAGGAATTATGTCTGACAGAAGGGAAGAAATGACTGCGGTGGCCTTCTCAGACCCTGTGGGAAAGGCCTCTACCCATCCAGTGAAAGTGTCTACCCAGACCAAGAGGTATTTTAGTTTCCTGACATGAGGCTTGTGAGTAAAGTCAATTTGCCAGTCCTGGGCGGGGGCAAATCCCCGAGCTTGATGTGTAGGGAAGGCAGGGGGCCTGAACAATCCGTGAGGAGTACTACAATAGCAGATGGAACACTGAGAAGTGATTTCCTTGAGGACAGATTTCCCTGATGCAAAGGAAATGAGAGGTTCTAAGAGGTGTGCTAGTGGCTTGTAACCTACATGGAAGAGGTTATGAAATGATGACAGAATAGAATGGGCCTGTGAGGCTGGAAGGAGATATGTTCCTTGGTCCAAGACCCATTTGCCTTGTGTGGGAAGAGATTGACAGGTGGAAGTTTCAGTGGGGGAGTAGGTGGGAGTGACCAGATGAGAAGGAGAAAAACTGGCTGTGAGGGACAGAAGTTGGAACATGAGGGATAGAAGTTGGAACGCTACACTGCTTTTTTAGCTACCTTATCAGCATAAGCATTGTCCTGAGTGATGGGATCTGATGCCTTTTCATGGCCTTTGCAGTGAACGACTCCAGCTTTCTTTGGAAGTAAAGCGGCCTTGAGAAGAGTTTTTATTAAAGAGGCATTAATGATGGAGGACCCTTGTGTAGTGAGGAAACCTCTTTTAGCCCATATAACAGCATGGTGGTGTAGGATATGAAAGGCATATTTAGAGTCAGTATAAATACTGAGGCGTAGTCCCTTTGCAAGAGTGAGGACTCGAGTTAAGGCAATGAGTTCGGCTTGCTGAGAGGTAGTGGAGCGGGGCAGAGCGGTAGCCTCAATGATAGATGTGGAACATACTATAGCATAGCCTGCCTTTGCTGGTGAGTGGCGATTAGGCCTGGTGGAACTGCCATCGATAAACCAAGTGTGATCAGGGTGAGGAACAGGAAAAAAGGAAATATCGGGAAATGGGGTGAATATCAGGTGGATCTGAGAGATACAGTCATGGGGGTCAGGTGTGGTGTCTGGAATAATGTGGGAGGCCGGATTGAAGTCCGGGCCAGGAACAATGGTAATTGTGGGAGACTCAACAAAGAGTGAGTACAGCTGAAGGAGCCGGGGAGCAGAAAGTATATATATGTGTCAGGTGTGAGGAAGAAAATAGATTTTGGAAGTTATGAGAACTGTAGAGAGTGAGTTGAGCATAGTTTGTGATTTTGAGGGCCTCTAAAAGTATGAGAGTGGCAGCAGCAGACATGAGGGCTAGGCTAAAACAGTAAGGTCAAGTTGTTTGGACAGAAAGTTACAGGGCATGGTCCTGGCTTTTGTGTAAGATCTCCGACCGCACAGCCCTGCACTTTGGCTTGGAATGAGTTAGAGAGAGCCAGCGTGGGGGCAGCTTCTAGGGCTGTTTTTAAGGAACAGAAAGAGGAGTGGCGAAAGGATGTAGGATCTATAGAGTCAGCTAGGTTTGGTTTTGTGAGTTTACATAATGGTTTAGTCAGGACGGTAAAACTAGGTATCCAAAGGCGGAAGTACCTAACCACGCCTAGGAAGGAAAGTTGTTGTTGTTTTGTAGAAGGGGTTGGGGTTTGGGAGATTAGCCCTACACCATCAGCAGGGAAAGCACCTGTGTTTTTGAGAGGGGACAATGTGCTAGCAGCCCTCACTCCCCGTGCTTCCTCAGCCTGGGCGTCCACTCTGGCAGCGCTTGAGGAGCTCGTCAGCCCGCCACTGCACTGTGGGAGCCCCTCTCTATGCTGGCCGAGGCCGGAGCCGGCTCCCTCTGCTTGCGGGGGAAGTGTGGAGGGAGACGCGCAGATGGGAACCAGGGCTGCCCGCTGGGCTCACTGGCCAGTGGAAGTTCCATCGGCAGGGGCGCGGGCTCCACCGGCCCGCACTCAGAGCAGCCAGTGGACCCAGGGCAGTGAGGGGCTTAGCACCTGGGCCAGCAGCTGCAGAGGTTGCGCCAGGTCCCCCAGCACTGCCGGCCCACATGTACTAAGCTGGAATTCTCAAGGGGCCTCTGCCTCCTCCCCCTGGGGCAGGGCTTGGGACCTGCAGCCCGCCATGTCCGAGCCCCATCCTCCGCAGTGGGCTCCGGCCCCGGCCTGAGCCTCCCCCACGGGCGCCGCCCCCTGCTCGGTGGCCCCCGGTCCCATTGACCGCCCAAAGGCTAAGGAGTGCAAGCAGGACTCAGGACTGGTAGGCAGCTCTGTCTGCAGACCGGGTGCGGGTTCCACTAGGTGAAGTCAGCTGGGCTCCTGGGTCTAGTGGGGACTTGGAGAACATTTATGTCTAGCTAAGGGATTGTAAATACACCAATCAGCACTCTGTGTCTAGCTCAGGGTTTGTAAATACACCAGTCAGTACAGTAGTCTGTATCTAGCTAACCTGGTGGGGACTTGGAGAACTTTTATGTCTAGCTAAGGGATCATAAATGCACCAATCAGCACTCTGTGTCTAGCGCAGGGTTTGTGAATACACCAATCAGTACTCTGTAACCTAGTGGGGACTTGGAGAACTTTTCTGTCTAGCACTGTCTAGCTAAAGGATTGTAAATGCACCAATCAGCACTCTCTGTCTAGCTCAGGGTTTGTAAATCCACCAATCAGTACTCTGTGTCTAGCTAAAGGTTTGTAAATACACCAATAGGTACTCTGTGTCTAGCTAACCTAGTGGGGACTTGGAGAACTTTTCTGTTTAGCACTCTGTGTCTAGCTCAGGGATTGTAAACCCACCAGTCTGCACCCTGTCAAAACGGACCAATCAGTTATCTGTAAAGTGGACCAATAAGCTCTCTGTAAAATGGACCAATCAGCAGGATGTGGGTGGGGCAAGATAAGGGAATAAAAGCAGGCTGCCCGAGCCAGTCAGCGGCCACTTGCTGGGGTGTGCGTTTGTGGCGTGGAAGGTTTGTTCTTTTGCTCTTTGTAATAAGTCTTGCTGCTGCTCAGTCTTTGGGTCCACACTGCCTTTATAAAGCTGTGACACTCACCACAAAGGTCTGCAGCTTCACCCCTGAAACCAGTGAGAACATGAATCCACCGACCTTCACTCCTGAAACCAGTGAGAACATAAACCCACCGAGAAGAACGAACAACTCTAGATGCACTGCCTTGAGGAGCTGTAACACTCACTGAGAAGGTTTGCAGCTTCTAATCCTGAAGCTAGCATAGACCATGAACCCACCAGAAGGAATAAGCTCCAGATACATCTGAACATCTGAAGGAACAAACTCCGGACACCATGTTTAAGAACTGTAACACTCACCTTGAGGGGCCGTGGCTTCATTCTTGAAGGTGATGAGACTAATGAACCCGCCAGTTCCGGACACATTTGCATGAAGCATTATGAAATCCAGAACAGAATACTGGGTTGTGGAGAGGTTGCAGAGGGAAGTACTGAGGATAAGAGAATATATGGGTTTGGCACCACGTGGTGGACAATTTGGTTGATAAGGCACAGATCCTGAACTAACCTGCAAGACCTGTCTGGTTTTAGAACAGATAAAACTTTAAAAAGCCATGCTATAACAGGTGAGTGATAACAAGCTTTAATCCTTTTAAAGTGTGCTGTGAGGAGGCATATGGGTGTTGAGTGGGGTAAGTGTGATTAGGTTTTAATGGGATGGTAAGGGGTGCATGATCGGTCGCCAAGGAGGGAGTGGGGCATCCTGTACTTGCAGGTTAAGATGGGGAGATATAAGGAGGATGTGAAGGAGTCTTTGGGGCAAAAGCTGGCAATGAGGTGTGGCTGTATCCCAGATATACTCACGGAAGCAGATAATTTAGCTAAAATGGCTCCACCTAATAAGGGAGGTGGGCAGGTGGGGATAACTAAAAAGGAGTGTAGAAAAGAATGTTGTCCAAGTTGGCACCAGAGTTGGGGAGTTTTAAGAGGTTTAGCAGCCTGGCTGTCAATACAACAGTTAAGGAATGGAGGCAAGGGAAACAGGCCCTTGAAAAGATGGTAATGTGGAGCAGGTAGCCTCCGTATTGATTTAGAAGGGGACGGACTTACCCTCCACTTTAAGAGTTACCCGGTGTCTGTGATTGTCCGGGGGGCTTCCGAGGCAATCGGGAAGCGTGTTTTCAGCTGCTAAGCCAAGAAGATCTGGGAAGGAGTTGGCCAAGGAACATTGGGTTTGGGCTCCAGGGGCTTTAGGAGTGGCGGTGATGTGAGTGGGACGGTCCGACCTTCAGTGGGGGCCCGCACAGAGAGGACACGGCTTAGGAGGAATTCCGGGCTGCGGGCATTCCTTAGCCCAGCGGCCAGCCTTTTGGCAGTTGAAGCAAGGCCCATAAGGATGTTTCGAAGGAGCCCCTGGGAGCTGTGGCTTGGATGTTCTGAAGGTTTTGTGTGCTGCAGACGTGGTGGTGGGTTGTCTTACAGCGGAGGCAAGTAGCTGTAACTCAGAAATGCTGTTGTGGTCTGGCTACCTCCTTTCTATTGTTGTACACCTTGAAGGCGAGGTTGATTAATTCCTGTTGTGGGGTTTGAGGGCCAGATTCTAACTTTTGAAGCTTTTTTTTTTTTCTTTTTTTTTTTTTTGTTTTTTTGTTTTTTGAGACGGAGTCTTGCTCTGTTGCCCAGGCTGGAGTGCAGTGGCCGGATCAGCTCACTGCAAGCTCCGCCTCCTGGGTTTACGCCATTCTCCTGCCTCAGACTCCCGAGTAGCGGGGACTACAGGTGCCCGCCACCTCGCCCGGTTATATTTTTGTATATTTTAGTAGAGATGGGGTTTCACCATGTTAGCCAGATGGTCTCGATCTCCTGACCTCGTGATCCGCCAGTCTCGGCCTCCTAAAGTGCTGGAATTACAGGCTTGAGCTACTGCGCCAGGCCCTGAAGCTTTTTTCTAATGTCAGGAGCTGACTGGGTGAGAAAATGCATATTAAGAATAAGGCGGCCTTCTGGCCCCTCTGGCTCTAGGGCGGTAAAGGGTTGCTGCTAAACAGGCCGTGAACTGGGCTGGGTTTTCGTCTTTACCTTGCCTAGTTTGTTTGTCATAATTAACAGTTTTGTCAGCTGCCTTTTAAAGCTCTTTAGGCAGAAACCATGAAATCTCACCTAGCTATGCCTGGAGAATCTGCCTGATGGTTCCATTGGGGATCTTCCCGGGGAACTGCTGTAATGCCTTCCCAGAGGTCTGGCTCATGAAGCCGGCAGTTATCGGCGTGAGACTGGGCTACAGAAAAAAACTCTTTCCTGTTCATCTGGGGAGAGGGTAGAAGTTAGGGTGACATTTAAGTCACTCCAAGTTAAATTGTAGGACAGAGTCAGAGGTCGGAATTCCTGTATCTGTTTAGTGGGGTCTGATGAGAAAGAGCCTGAACGCTGGCTGACTTGGGAAAGGTCTGATAGAGGAAAAGGCACGTGTACCCTGACTGTGCCGTCAGCTCCAGCCACCTCTCTCAGGAAATTGTTGGGCAGGTGGAACGAAACTGTAAGCCGGACCGGGTGAGAGGAGGGGAGGTGATAGAAGGATTAGAGGGTTGGGGAGCAGAGGCTGAGGAAGAATTGGGACCTAGCTTGGCCTGGCGAGGAGCAGCCTGGGGAGGAGGGGGGGAGGTCAGATGGGTCTGTAGAAAAGGAGGATTCAAAGGACTCAGAGCTTGGGGTGGAGACTGAAGGAACAGACAGGAAAGAAAGATCTGGGATGAGTCGCATTGGGAGCAGAGACTAGGGAGGGACCAATGTGTAAAAGAATGCCTGGATGTCAGGCACCTCAGACCATGTGCCCATTTTTTTTTTGAGACAGAGTCTCGCTCTGTCACCCAGGCTGGAGTGCAGTGGCGTGACCTTGGCTCACTGCAAGCTCCCCCTCTTGGGTTTACGCCATTCTCCTGCCTCAGCCTCCTGAGTAGCTGGGACTACAGGCGCCCGCCACCTCGCCCGGCTAGTTTTATGTATTTTTTAGTAGCGATGGGGTTTCACCGGGTTAGCCAGCATGGTCTCGATCTCGTGACCTCGCGATCCGCCCGTCTCGGCCTCCCAAAGTGCTGGGATTTACAGGCTTGAGCCACCGCGCCTGGCCCATTTGCTCATTTTTCAACAAAAATTATCTAGATCTTGTAGGATAGACAAATCGAAAGTGGCATTCTCTGGCCACTTGGAACTAGTGTCGAGTTTGTATTGGGGCCAAGCGGTATTGCAGAAGAAAATAAGACGCTTAGATTTTAGGTCAGTTTTTTTTGTTCGTTTGTTTTTGTTTGTTTGTTTTTTTTTTTTTTTTTTTTTTTTTGAGACACAGTCTGGCTCTGTCGCCCAGGCTGGAGTGCAGTGGTGCAATCTCGGCTCACTGCAAGCTCTGCCTCCTGGGTTCACACCATTCTCCTGCCTCAGCCTCCCGAGTAGCTGGGACTCCAGGCGACCGCCACTGCGCCCGGCTAATTTTTTGTATTTTCAGTAGAGACAAGAGTTTTACCGTGTTAACCAGGAAGGTCTCGATCTCCTGACCTTGTGATCCGCCACCTTGGCCTCCCAAAGTGCTGGGATAACAGACGTGAGCCACCATGCCTGGCGAGAATTTCCTTTTTTTTCTTTTTTTTTGAGATGCAGTCTCGCTCTGTCACCCAGGTTGGAGTGCAGTGGCGCCATCTCGGCTCACTGCAAGCTCCGCCTCTGGGATTCACGCCATTCTCCTGCCTCAGCCTCCTGAGTCGCTGGGAGCACAGGCGCCCACTGCCGTGCCCAGCTAACTTTTTTTGTGTTTATGTTGTTGTTGTTGTTAGTAAAGATGGGGTTTCACCGTGGTCTCGATCGCCTGACCTCGTGATCTGCCTGCCTTAGTCTCTCAAAGTGCTGGGATTACAGGCGTGAGCCACTGCGCCCAGCCTTGAGCAGAATTTTAACCATTCCGCCCATTCAGTCAATCAACAAACATTGCTCGTGCACCTATTATACACCAGACCCAGAGAGGCTGCAGGGAGCAAGTGGGTGAGTCAGACAATACATGGCTTTTGCAAGGGAACCATTCGTCAGGCCTCTGAGCCCAAGCTAAGCCATCAAATCCCCTACGACTTGCATGTGTACATCCAGATGGCCTGAAGCAACTGAATATCCAGAAAAGAAGTGAAAATAGCCAGTTCCTGCTTTAACTAGTGACATTCCACCATTGTGATTTGTTCCTGCCCCGCCCTTACTGATCAATTGACTTTGTGACAATACACCACCCCCCCTTGCAATAATGTACCTTGTGATATTCCCCACGTTTGTGATATGCACAAAGGGGGAACGTACTTTGTACAGTACACCCTCCCCATTCTTTTTTTTTCTTTTTTTTTTTTTTTTTTTTTGGGGGGT
>NC_037687.1:5831129-5834244 GCF_003255815.1 Theropithecus gelada
ACTCGGGAGGCTGAGGCAGGAGAATGGCAGGAACCTGGGAGGCGGAGTCTCGCTCTGTTGCCCAGGCTGGAGTGCAGTGGCCGGATCTCAGCTCACTGCAAGCTCCGCCTCCCAGGTTCCTGCCATTCTCCTGCCTCAGCCTCCCGAGTAGCTGGGACTACAGGCGCCGCCACCTCGCCCGGCTAGTTTTTTGTATTTTTTTTTTTTTTTTTTAGTAGAGACGGGGTTTCACCGTGTTAGCCAGGATGGTCTCGATCTCCTGACCTCGTGATCCGCCCGCCTCGGCCTCCCAAAGTGCTGGGATTACAGGCTTGAGCCACCGCGCCCGGCCCTCCCCATCCTTGAGAAGGTACTTTGTAATATCCTCCCCCCTGCCAATAAGAAGATATTTTGTAAAAAAAAGAAAAAAAGGTACTTTGTAATATTTTTCCCCCAACTTAAGAAGGTACTTTGTGGCCAGGCGCGGTGGCTCACGCCTGTAATCCCAACACTTTGGGAAGCCAAGGCGGGGGGATCACGAGGTCAGGAGATCAAGACCATCCTGGCTAACACGGTGAAACCCCATCTCTACTAAAAATACAAAAAAATTAGCTGGGCTTGGTGGCGGGTGCCTATAGTCCCAGCTACTCGGGAGGCTGAGGCAGGAGGATGGTGTGAACCCAGGAGGCAGAGCTTGCAGTGAGCCAAGATTGCGCCACTGCACTCTAGCCTGGGCGACAGAGCGAGACTCCGTCTCAAAAAAAAAAACGCCCCACCCCTATCTCCCTTTGCTGACTCCTTTTTCAGACTCAGCCCACCTGCACCCAGGTGATTAAAAATATTTATTGCTCACGCTAAACTTGTTTGGTGGTCTCTTCACACAGATGCACGTGACACTTTGGGAGGCTGAGGTGGGTGGATCGCCTGAGGTCAGGAGTTCAAGACCAGCCTGGCCAACATGGCGAAACCCTGTCTCCTAAAAATACACAAATTAGCCGGGTGTCGTGCTGGGCGCCTGTAATCCCAGGTGCTCAGGAGGCTGAGGCAAGAGAATCACTTGAATCCAAGAGGAGGAGGTTGCAGTGAGCCTAGATCATGCCACTGCACTCCAGCTGGGGTGACAGAGGGAGATGCTGTCTCAAAAAAAATAATCTGTGCAAAGCAGTGGTCCAGGCGCATTGGAGGAGCTGAAGGAAACTCTAGGCTGGGTCTTCACAAGTGGAATATGAGACAGTGCTGCTTCTGGGGCTGAGCCACATCCAGCCATGGTCAGCGGTGGCATGTTTAGCACCAGGGTGACAGGAAGCTATGCAAAGCTTCAAGCAGTGGAGTTACCCTTTTTTTTTGACACAGAATCTCACTCTGTCGCCCAGGCTGGAAGTGCAATGGCATGACCACGACTCACTACAGCCTCCACCTCCCAGGCTCAAGCGATCCTCCTGCCTCAGGCTTCTGAGTGGCTAGGGCTGCAGCCATGTGCCACTATGCCTTGCTAATTCGGTTTATCCTTTGTAGAGATGAGGTCTTGCTATGTTGCCCAGGCTGGTTTCAAACTCCTGAGCTCAAGCAATTTGCCCGCCTCAGCCTCCCAAAGCGCTGGGATTACAGGCGTGAGCCACTGCGCTCAGACATTTTCTCCTTTTTTTTTTTTTTTTTCTTTTGCAACAAAGTGTCACTGTCATCCAGCCTAGAGTTCAGTGCATCGATCATAGCTCATTGCAGTCTCGAACTCCTAGGCTCAAATGATTCTCCTGCCTTAGCCTGTCTGGTTGCTAGCAGTACAGGTGTGCACCACCACGTTAATTTTTACTTTTTTTTTTTTTTTTTTTTAGACAAAGAGTCTTGCTCTGTCTTCCAGGCTAGAGTACAGTGGTGCAATATTGGCTCCTCTGCCTCCTGGGTTCAAGCGATTCTCCTTCCTCAGCCTCCTGAGTAGCTGGGATTACAGGCGCCCACCACTATGCCTGGCTAGTGTTTGTATTTTTAGTAAAGACGGGGTTTCATCATGTTGGCTAGACTGGTCTCGAACTCCTGACCTCAGGTGATCCACCCGCCTCGGCCTCCCAAAGTGCCGGGATTACAGGCGTGAGCCACCTTGCCTGGGCTTTTTAATTGTTTTGTTCAGGTGAGAGGTCTTTCAGTGTTGCCCAGGCTGTTTTGAACTCCTAGCCTCAAGTGATCCTCCCACCTCGATTTCCCAAAGCCCTAGGATTACAAGTGTGAGCCACTGTGCCAGGCCAGGTTACCGTATTAATGTGTGGTTTGAGACACTGTATCAGGACATGCTGGGCACAGGCCATCGGGACAGAGCAGAGGGGAACGGGGAGGAAAAGGAGGCTGTTCCAGGTGTCCTGGCAAGTGATGAGGGTCCTCTGCCCCAGAACGGTGGCCAAGGCTTCCTCTGGTAGCCTCACCAAGGTCCTCTGTGTGCCTCAAAAGCACTGCCTTGGCCGGGCACGATGGCTCACGCCTGTAATCCCAGCACTTTGGGAGGCCGAGGTGGGTGGATCATGAGGTCAGGAGTTTGAGACCAGCCTGGTCAACGTGGCGAAACCCCGTGTCTACTAAAAAATACAAAAATTAGCCAGGTGTGGTGGCGGGCACCTGTAATCCCAGCTACTTGGGAGACTAAGGCAGGAAACTCACGTGAGCCCGGGAGGCAGGGGTTGCAGTGAGCTGAGATAGCGCCACTGCACTCTAGCCTGAGAGACAGAGCAAGACTCTGTCACAAAAACAAAACAAAACAAAATCAAAAGCACTCCCTTTCCCCACCCTCTCCTGTAACTCACAGGAGAGGTCCAGGGAGCCATATAAGCTTCCTGGAATGGGCCGGGCGCGGTGGCTCAAGCCTGTAATCCCAGCACTTTGGGAGGCCCAGACGGGTGGATCATGAGGTCAGGAGATCTAGACCATCCTGGCTAACACAGTGAAACCCCGTCTCTACTAAAAAATACAAAAAAAACTAGCCGGGCGAGGTGGCGGGCGCCTGTAGTCCCAGCTACTCGGGAGGCTGAGGCAGGAGAATGGCGTGGACCCGGGAGGCGGAGCTTGCAGTGAGCTGAGATCCGGCCACTGCACTCCAGCCTGGGAGACAGAGTGAGACTCCGTCTCAAAAAAAAAAAAAAAAAAAAAGCTT
>NC_037687.1:5834344-5995086 GCF_003255815.1 Theropithecus gelada
AAAAAAAAAAAAAAAAAAAAAAGCTTCCTGGAATGGAGAAGACAAGTGATCTGGAAGGCTGTCCTTGAGAGAGGATGGCCTTTAACTCTGTCACTCCCAAACTGGGTGCAGAGATGACCGAGTCTATGGTCCAAACTCCATGTACGATGTCTTCCCTGTTCTAGAAATCATTTCCAGGAGGCTGCTTCACACTGCCTGGGGTTCCACCATCTCAGTGCCCAGCCAGGCCCATGCCAGTGAGGAGGATTGAGGGGACAGGGCTGGGCCAGGGACTGGGATCTCCCAGGCAGACCATTTCCAGAAGGGGTGACCTAAGTCTGCTCTCTGCTCATGTCCTCGCTGGGGGCATTCTCTGTGACTGATTAAGACAACTCGTGGGGTTATCAGTCTTGGTGTCACAGGAAAGGGGTTCCAATCAGACCCCAAGAGAGTTCTTGGATCTCACGCAAGAAACAATGCAGGGCTAGTCTCTAAAGTGAAAGCAAGTTTATTAGGAAGGTAAAGGAATAAAAGAATGGCTACTCCATAGACAGAGTAGCCCTGAGGACCGATGGTTGCCTGTTTTTATGGTTATTTCTTTTTTTTTTTTTTTTTTTTTGAGACAGAGTCTCGCTTTATCGCCCAGGCTGGAGTGCAGCGGTGCGATCTCAGTTCACTGCAACCTCCACCTCCTGGGTTGAAGCGATTCTTGTGCCTCAGTCTCCTGAGTAGCTGGGATTACAGGCATGCGCCATCACACCCAGCTAATTTTTGTGTTTTTAGTAGAGATGGGGGTTTCATCATGTTGGCCAGGCTGGTCTCGAACTCCTGACCTCAGGCATTCTGCCCATCTCAGCCTCCCAAAGTGCTGGAATTACAGGCATGAGCCACCACGCCTGGCCTGAACCACGGTGCCCGGCTGGTTATTTCTTAGTGACATGCTAAACAACGGGTGGATTAGTCATGTCTCCCCTTTTTAGACCATATAGGGTAACTTCCTGATGTTGCCATGGCATCTGTAAACTGTCCTGGTGCGAGTGGGAGTGTAGCAGTGAGGATGCCCTGAGGTCACTCTTATCACCATCTTGGTTTTGGTGGGTTTTGACCGGCTTCTTGGCTGCAACCTGTTTTATCAGCAAGATCTTTATGACCTGTATCTTGTGCTGCTCTCCTATGTCATCCTGTGACTTAGAATGCCTTAACCACCTGGGAATGCAGCCCAGCAGGTCTCAGCCTCATTTTACCCAGCTCCTATTCAAGATGGAGTTGCTCTGGTTCACATGCCTTTGAGAGTGGGGCCCCAGCCAAGCCTGAATGGGCAAGGCTTCCGTCCCACACAGCCGTCCTATGGATGTGAAGACTGAGGTCCTGAGAGAGAGCGTTCACTGCTGTGAGTCACTTGGAGTTTCAAATGTAGCAGGCTGTCTCCAATTGGACAACTGTACTCTCTGCCCCCTGCCTCCTGCCTAGTTCCTATTCTTCAAGGCTCGGTGCAGACAGCTCCTCCCGGGAGCTTCCAAAGATAGGGGCTCTCTTGCCTTTCCAGCCAGATCAATTCCTTCCACTGGCTACTCTAACTGCCTCTGTCTCCCGCATCCTAGCTCAGGCCACACTGTGTCCCTTCCTTCCCCTGCTGGGCTGACAGCCTCGTGAGGACAGAAAACCTAGAAGAGCAAGAGATGAGGGAAGCTGCAGTGAGAAACCCAAGGGTAGGTCTCTAGTGGAGCCACAGGGCTCTGCCCATTCCACAGTTGTGATCACCAGGCAATGGGTGGCTGGGCTGGCTGAGGCAATGGTGCTCCTGGGAGCTAAGTCCACACTCTGGGCTGAGCTCCAATCACACCTGAGGCCAGATGCTGCTTAAACCCCAATAGCAAGAAAGTAGAAGTTGATAAATGCTTTATTGGGTCATTAAGGAATCCTGGTCAATCTGGGCACACCTGCCCTTCGCTGCATGCCCTGTACCTCCACAGGGACTGGAAATGAATGTCGTGCTTTTTTTTTTCTTTCTTTCTTTCTTTCCTGTTTTTTTTTTTTTGTTTTTTTTTTTTGTTTTTTTGAGACGGAGTCTCGCACTGTCTCCCAGGCTGGAGTGCAGTGGCCCAATCTCGGCTCACTGCAATCTCTGCCTCTCGGGTTCAAGTGATCCTCCTGCCTCAGCCTTCCAAGGAGCTGGGACTACAGGCACATGCCATCATGTCTGGCTAATTTTTGTATTTTTAGTAGAGATGGAGTTTCTCCATGTTGGCCAGGCTGGTCTTGAACTCCTGACCTCAAGTGATCCACCCACCTCAGCCTTCCAAAGTGCTGGGATTACAGGTGTGAGCCACCGTGCCCGGCCACATGCTCCTTTTGACACAACACGGCAGAAGACAGATTCCTGGTGAGGTCACCCCACCCCACTCAAATGTGGTCATTACCGCACTGGCACTGTCGCCCACGGAGCTCCTGCCCTGTCCCCAAGATCTGCCCTGGCAGCTCACGGCCCACATCTAATTGGCCCTCACTGTGAATCCCTTCTTGTGTCCTTTGAACTGGTTCCCTCCTCCTGTAACATCCAACCCCAGTCCACCTTGTTCACACAGCCAGGAGTCAGGAGGGCTGGAGGTGGGGTTTGGGATTGCAACCCAGGCCCCTTGGCTATCAGATCCACAGCTGGACCAGTCTCCGACCACTGAGATCTGGAAGAGGAGCTGCAGCCCATTGCCAGAAACTGTGTGTGCTTATCCTGAAATTGCTGTGTGACCTGAGAGATTTCCTGGCCCTCTCTGAGCAGGGCTCACCAGGCTAGTGCCGGGTGGGATCTCCCTGCCAAAGAGCTGAGCCCAGAGCCCAGAGTGGGGGATCACGAGGACCTCACTGGGGTCTCTGCCCTCATCGGAACCCCCAGTTCCTCCCTCAGCCTGGGCTGGGTGGGTGATAGAGCTGCCAGCCTGCTGGAAATTTCTCTTCCCTTGGGGCCCAGGGCTGGGAGCCAAGGGCAGCTGCCACTCAGGAGGGAGAAGGCCCCACGGGCTGGGCTGGGTGTGCCATGAACCACACGTGAGATCCGGGGCATACCGGGAGGCAATGGAGGTTTGGGGTGGTGCTGCGGTTCCAGAGGGGGCAGGCCAGGGTCCCCTAGCATTGGCCAGGTGGCTGGGCCTCTGTCCTTGTGGGACCCAAGGAGGGTTTCCACGTCCCTCTAAGCCTCACAGGAAATTCCAGAGGGACAGAAAGACAAGTTGAGAAAGGGAGATGTTGATTCTGACATCAGCTCAGGGAGAGGCGGCGACCACGGGGGCTCCAGGGGTGTCAGGGTACAGAGGAACCTGCTCACACTCCAACTCCTTACCCCTGCGGAACTGGTCCCCCACCATCCTGTTAAGAAGCCCTGGCCTGGCCTCCCGAGGGCCCCATCCCTTCCTGGGACCCCTGGCTTGCAGCCAGGCAGTGGGGAGAGGCCCAGGTGTGTGGTGTGGGTGGCAGGTGAGTGATGGGCCCAGCAAGGCTGGCTCAGGCCCGGAGTCACCAGCGGGTTTGGCAGAGACTCTCCAGGCCCCCCACACCTTCCCCACTCTATGCCCCTCCACCCTCCCACCTGGGTCGGGGGGAGCCATCACAAGTACCTCTGCATGTCCACTGTGCAGATGGGGAAACTGGGCTGAGAGCACCTGGGAGTCAACACCACCCTCTACCACCAGGTCCCCCATGGCATTCTCCAGAGAGCAGCAATTTCCCCCAAGCCCAGAATGTTCCAGAATGTTCCGGAATGTTCCAGAAGTCTTCATTTACAGTCAGAAGACACTTGCAGACCGTAAGTGGTAGAGCAGGGCTCTATGGGAGACTTGCCTGACTTTGGAGTTCTTGACCTGAGATCTTCAGAAAACCCACTTTCACCTCTGGCAGCTGTGTGGCCTTGGGCGAGTTCCTCAACTTCTCTGGGCATCAGCCACCTACCTCCTTTGCAGAGCAGAGCCACTGCCGGCACCTTCTTCAGGAGGCTGAGGTCATGCTGATCCTCCCACCATCCCGCAGGGTCTCTGCCTACCCCCCTGCAGGGAGGAATGTTTGGCCTGGGTCCCTGGCCCTCTGTGGGCCTCAGTTTCCCCTCCTGTAATACTTTTAAGAACCCGACCTCCCCCTGCTCATCCACAAGGCCACACACATGGTCACAGCCACTTGCAGACATAGCTTAAGAATCCCATAAGTGGCCACACACAGCCCACTTCACCACACCCAAGGACACAGGTCCATGCAGATACGGCCTTGTGCGGTCACACAGAGAGACACACAGACACGCACACTCAGAGAGGGGCTCCTGCTCCCTCCAACACTCAAAGCCTCCCAGGGCCACACATTCTGTCTCACATTCGCAATCACCACCACCTACAAACACCCACATAGAGCCACAGGCAGGCATCGCAACACATCCGCAGGCACTATCAGAGTCACACCAAGGTCACACCCACAGTGATGTGTTTGTGCCACCCACCTGCTGACAGTCACACCGAGTGTCCCCCAGCCATGTGCACACCACTGCTGACGGTCACACACATTCCCCTTGCCCTCCTCCTCAGGGGATCCTGCCCTCCTCTGACCTGCCCTACACACCTGGGGCAACACATCCAGCTCCCTTGGGCCCTGTGCCCGGGGCAGAGAGGGTCCCTTTATCCCAGCCCTGCCCATCTTCACTCCTGGAGAGCACGGGCCCCACTCCCCAGCCCTCAGAGCCCGCATGTCCACTGTGCAAATGGGGAGATTGAGGCTCAGAGAGCACCTGGGATTCACCACCACCTTCCACCACCAGGTCCCGCTTGGCATTCCAGAGAGCAATTTCCCCCAAGCCCAGAATGTTCTGGAATGTTCCAGACGTCCTCATTTACAGTCAGAACCCATCTGCAGCCCCTAAGTGGTGGAGGAGGGCTCTATGCAGGGCTTGCCTGACTTGGGAGTTATTGACCTGAGATCTTCAGAAAAAACGGCTTTCACTTCTGGGTGGGTGCCAGAGCCCACCGCAGGGAGCCAGCTGGAGGAGAGGACCCCCGAGGGATCTGAACACTCCCACCCCCCCCCCACAAGGGGCTTGACCTCCAGGGTCATAGAAAGTTCTGGAACAGAGTTTTCTGCCCCTGGACATTTGGAACCATCATTGTTGGTTGTAGGGGCCCTGACTTGCGCATCGTAGGGGGTGTGGAGTAACCCTGGCCTCTACCCACTAGGTGACCTCGTTCTCCTCCCCGGGTTGTGATGACTGAAAATGTCTCCGGACATTGCCAAGTGCCCTTGGGGATGGAATTGCCCTGCAGTTCTGGGGTGAGGGGGACACAGGAGCTTTCCTTGAAGCATTCTCGTGTGAAAATGGTAACAGCATTGTCTGTCTGCACCCCTCATGGGTGGTTAACAACGGCAATAAAACCACAAGCTAACCAGCCTGCACCATCGCCCGGGGGCAGGGCCTCCAGGGTACCAGTTCCCAAGGTGCCCTCCAGGGTGAGGTCCCCAGCAGGTGAGGCTCCTAACAGGTGACATTTAGTGTGGGGAGGTCTCTGGGACCAGGTCCCAGCAGGTAAAGTCCCCAACAGCCGAGACCCTCAGTAGGTGCAGCCTCCAGCAAACAAGGTTCCTAGTAGGCACTGTCCCCAGCCGGCAAGATCCCCAGCAGGGGAGGCTCCTGGCAGTGGTAAAGCCTGGCATGTGAAGTCCCAGGTAAGTCACATGCCTGGCCACCAAAGACTCCAGCAGGCGAGGCCCCAGGCAGGTGAGACCCCAGGTAGGTAAATCCCCAAACTAGTGAGACCCTAGGTAGGTGAGGCCCTGGGAAAGTGAGGTCCCGGCAGCCCAGGCCCCTCGCTGGCCTCTCAGGTGAACCAAGCCGCTATGCTGCGCACCGTCTGGTACCTGGATTCCTCCTGCAGTTTCCAGCAGGCCTTGCAGAAAGCCAGTGTCCAGCTGAAGAAGCGAGGCCGCAGCGTCTCCCGCCAGCGGAAGTAGCTCAGGTAGCGGGCGTGGTCCTTGTCCAGCTCCTGCAGGTATCGGGCCAGGTCCTCGGGGCTCTGGAAGTCGTCCACGTGGATGAAGGCGTCCGGCGGCAGGAACCTCTCGTAGTTGCTTCTGCTGGGCCCCAGCACCACAGGCACGGCCCAGGCCTCCAGGGCGTTCCTCCACAGCTTCTCGGTGATGTAGTCGGGGTGCAAGGAGTTCTCGAAGGCCAGGTAGAACTTGTACCGGGACAGCGTCTCCATCATGGTCCCCCTGGGCAGGGGCTTGTGGGATTTCCCGTACACATCCACCTTGAGATGGGCCTGCAGGCTGTGGTAGTAGCGCACTCTGGCCGAGTCCGGCTTCCAGTTGGACACTGCCCAGGCCACCAGCTCGGTCTTGGCCGAGAGGTTGAGCGGTGGGTGGGCAGGCTGGCCGGACCACGGCTCCAGCCAGCCGTAGGGCGTGAAGATGTCGGAGTCGCTGCGGTAGGACATGGTGAGATTGAAGTATCCGTCTAGGGCTTGCAGATGCCGGCAGTTGCTGGGAGACTCCATGCTTAACCAGACCCAGCGCTGCCCCTGCGGCCTGGTGGGGGGCGGGAGGTCGGCACTGGGGTCGTACATGATATCCCGGTGGTGCACGATGACCGCGTCTGCCTGTGGGTACACATCGGAGTCGGCAGTGATGTTGCAGTTGGCCGCGCCGGGCACCATCTCTGAGCAGCGGGGCAGAGCCATGGGTGTGTTAAAAGGCCACGTCCACAGCAGGATCAGGAGGGTGGGGCGGGCAGGGGTCGTCGTGCTGTCCTGGCAGCGGGACCCATTGGGAGCTCCAGTGACAGGTGCCACTGCCATGAGCCCTGGCCTAGGGAACCCAGTGGCATCGTCTCGGGACACACGCAGGTAGGAGAAGAAACACACAGCCACCAGCAGCTGAAACAGCAGCGTGGCCAGACAGTGGCGCCACAGCCATTGTGGCTTGGCTGGGCCCAGGGGATCCATGCCTCAGAGTAGCTAGGCAGAGAGGAGAGAGGAGTGAGGGTCATTAAGGACAATCACCCACTTCCTGGCCACGCGTCTTGAGAGAAGCTGTTACAATTTATGACACAGCTTGTCATAAATGCCCCCAGTACCCCTGAGTTGAGGATTGAATTTATGACTCTGACAGGGAAGGGTACAATGGGATTAGGTTTTGCAGGTAACGTAAGAGTTCTCCAGATAAGGTAGGAGTTGAGGGAAAGGGTATCCCTTGGATGAGGAAAGAGTCAGTGCCAAAGCCTGGCAGGGTGAGACACCTGAGCAGTTTGCAGACAAAAGGAAGTGCTCAGGCTGCCAGTTTAGGCTTGATTTTCTATTCACTTGGTGTTTCTTTTTTTTTTTGGAGACGGAGTCTTGCTCTGTTGCCCAGGCTGGAGTGCAGTGGCCGGATCTCAGCTCACTGCAAGCTCCGCCTCCCGGGTTTACGCCATTCTCCTGCCTCAGCCTCCCGAGTAGCTGGGACTACAGGCGCCCGCCACCTCGCCCGGCTAGTTTTTTCTATTTTTAGTAGAGACGGGGTTTCACCGTATTAGCCAGGATGGTCTCGATCTCCTGACCTCGTGATCCACCCGTCTCGGCCTCCCAAAGTGCTGGGATTACAGGCTTGAGCCACCGCGCCCGGCCTTCACTTAGTGTTTCAGTCAACAAACACTCAAAGCTAACCCCCCTGGCCCTCAGACACCCTGTCCCTGCCCTGGGGGAGAGGCCGAGGCTGGGGGAGAGGTGGGGAGGATAGGAGGGAAAATGGGCAGGTGTGAAGAGTCAGGGGAGGCAGGGACTGACCAGGCAGGGAGTGGGGGGACCTGGGACCCCAGGGAGGAGTAGGCTTTCGGGGAAGACGTGGATCCCTGCTTGTCCTGGAGATGCCCAACATGGAACCGGAGGGAGCCCAGGGCCCCCGAGTGTAGGGACTGGGTCTGGGAAGTCAGAGAAGAAAAACCCTCAAAGAGGCTAAGAGGGGCGACTGGAGGAAGAGGAGGGAACCTGAACCATGCTTTACCATGGGTGAGGCGAGGCTTGGACGCCAGGGTGGATTGTTTACAATTTTAAATGTACATCTAAAAACTGAACAGTATATTTACAAAAAAAATTATAGGCTGGGCGTGGGGGCTCACACCTATAATCCCGGCACTTTGGGAGGCCAAAGCGGACGGATCACCTGAGGTCAGGAGTTCGAGACCAGCTTGGCCAAAGTGGCAAAACTCTGTCTCTACTAAAAAACACAAAAATTAGCTGGGTGTTGTGGTGGCGCCTGTAATCCCAGCTACTGGGGAGGCTGAGGCAGGAGAATCACTTGAAGTGAGCGGAGATCACACCACTGAACTCCAGCCTGGGTGACAGAATGATACTCTTGTCTCGAATAGTAATAATAATAATAACAATAAATTTATAAACAGGGTCTTCCTCTGTCACCCAGGCTGGAGTGCAGTAGCATGATCTCAGCTCACTGAAGCCTCAACCTCCCAGGCTCAAATGATCCTCCCACCTCAGCCTTCAGAATAGCTGGGACTACAGGCAAGTGCCACCATCCCCAGTTAATTTTTTTGAGATGGAGTCTCTCTCTGTTGCCCAGGCTGGAGTGCAGTGGCGCGATCTCGGCTCACTGCAAGCTCCGCCTCCTGGGTTCACGGCATTCTCCTGCCTCAGCCTCCCGAGTAGCTGGGACTACAGGTGCCCGCCACCATGCCCAGCTAATTTTTTTGTGTTTTTAGTAGAGATGGGGGTTTCACCATGTTAAGCAGGATGGTCTCGATCTCCTGACCTCATGATCCACCCACCTCAGCCTCCCAAAGTGCTGGGATTACAGGCGTGAGCCACCACACCTGGCTTTTTTTTTTTTTTTATTTACTTTTGAGACTTGGCTCACTGCAACCTCTGCCTCCCTGGTTCAAGTGATTTTTGTGCCTCAACCTGCTGAGTAGCTGGGATGACAGGTGGGTGCCACCATGCCCGGCTAATTTTTGTATTTTTAGTAGAGACAGGATTTCACTATGTTGGCCAGACTGGTCTTGAACTCCTGGCCTCAAATGATCCACCTGTCTTGGCCTCCCAAAGTGTTGGGATTACAGGTGTGAGCCACCACACCCGGCCTAAATAAATTTTTTTTGGCCAGACGTGGTGGCTCATGCCTGTAATCCCAGTACTTTGGGAGCCCAAGGCAGGCGGATCACAAGGTCAGGAGATCGAGACCATCCTGGCTAACACGGTGAAACCCTGTCTCTATTAAAAATACAAAAAACTAGCCGGGCGTGGTGGCGGGCGCCTATAGTCCCAGCTACTTGGGAGGCTGAGGCAGGAATTGAACCCAGGAGGTGGAGGTTGCAGTGAGCTGAGATCGCGCCACTGCACTCCAGCCTGGGCGACAGGGCGAGACGCTGTCTCAAAAAAAAGAAAACGTGCGAGGCACTGACACAGGCCACATGGCGTGGATGAAGCTTGAGGATGTCACACTCAGTGAGAAAAGCCAGACACAAAAGGCCACACAGTGTGTGATCCCATTTCTAGGAAATATTCAGGACAAGCCAACCCAGAGACAGGAAGTAGAATAGAGATGACTGGAAGATGGAGGAGAGGGGAGAATGTTTGTTTAATGGGTCCAGAGTTTATGTTTCGGGTGATGAAAGTTTGGGAAAGACGCTGGAGTGATGGTTGCACAACACTGCATGTAATGCCACTGAATTGTATGCTTAAAAATGCCTAAATGGGCCGGGCGCGGTGGCTCAAGCCTGTAATCCCAGCACTTTGGGAGGCCGAGGCGGGTGGATCACGAAGTCAGGAGATCGAGACCATCCTGGCTAACACGGTGAAACCCTGTCTCTACTAAAAAATACAAAAACTAGCCGGGCGAGGTGGCCGGCGCCTGTAGTCCCAGCTACTCGGGAGGCTGAGGCAGGAGAATGGCAGGAACCCGGGAGGCAGAGCTTGCGGTGAGCTGAGATCCGGCCACTGCACTCCAGCCTGGGCAACAGAGTGAGACTCTGCCTCAAAAAAAAAAAAAAAAGGCCTAAATGGGCCAGGCGTGGTGGCTTACGCCTGTCATCCCAGCACTTTGGGAGGCCGAAGTGGGCGGATTGCCTGAGGTCAGGAGTTCGAGACCAGCCTGGCCAACATGATAAAACCCCGTCTCTTCTAAAAATACAAAAAATAGCCGGGCGTGGTGGTGCATGCCTGTAATCCCAGCTACTCGGGAGGCTGAGGCAGAAGAATCACTTCAACCCGGGAGGCAGAGGTTTCAGTGAGCAACAAGAGCGAAACTCCATTTCAAAAAAGCCTAAATTGTGTCTTTTATGTTATACATATATACACACCTATATATATAGAGAGAGAGTTACAATTTTAAAAATAAGGTAACACACCAAAAACCACTGATTTATTTACTTGTATATCTTAAGTGGGCTCACCATATGTATGTGAATTACATCCCGATGAAGCTGTTTTACTTTTATTTATTTTTTGAGACTTGAGTCTTGCTCTGTTGCTTAGGCTGGAGTGCAGTGGCGCAATCTCAGCTCACTGCAACGTCCACTTCCCGCGTTCAAGTGATTCTCCTGCCTTAGCCTCTCAAGTAGCTGGGATTACAGACATGCACCACCATGCCCAGCTAATTTTTGTATTTTTAGTAGAGACGGGGTTTCACCATGTTGGCCAGGCTGGTCTTGAACTGACCTCAAGTGATCCAGCCGCCTCTGCCTCCCGGAGTGCTGGGATTACAGGCATCAGCCACCACATCCAGCCGATGAAGCTGTTTTAAAATGATATAGTGGTTGCCTCCTTTCTTTGTTGGGCCAAGTTGGTCTTACCCTTGCAGCAGGTGACCGGGGTGTGATGAAAAGTGATCCAGACACCCAGTCCCAAGTTCATGCCAAGGTTCTGGAAAGAGATTCAAAACACAGGCCCTCAGGGCACAGTCCAAGCTCAGAGTGGGAGGGAGGTTGAACTTCGACCAATTACTGCTTTGTACCACTGGGCTCTAGAGCCTCAGGCACAGCTTAATTTTTATAAAGTAATTGATATTAAGATGGAATTACATGGGCCCTGGGTTCATGGCAGCCCCTCTTAGGAGATAGTGAAGTATTTGCTAACGATCTTTAGAAGGGTAGATTGGGGCCAGGTGTGGTGGGCCACGCCTGTAATCCTAGCATTTTTGGGAGGCCGAGGCAGGAGAATTGCTTGAACTTGGGAGGTGGAGGTTGCAATGAGCTGAGATCACACCACTGCACTGCAGCCTGGCGACAGAGCGAGACTCGGTCTCAATTAAAAATAAAAAAGGGCAGGCGCGGTGGCTCAAGCCTGTAATCCCAGAACTTTGGGAGGCCGAGGCGGGTGGATCACAAGTTCAGGAGATCGAGACTATCCTGGCTAACACGGTGAAACCCCGTCTCTACTAAAAAATACAAAAAAACTAGCCAGGGGATTTGGCTCATTCAACCTCAACATACTTATTACAACACAAGAATACCTCTGACTTCTCCTACCATCATGACCACTAGCCATAATATGATTTACCTCCACACTAGCAGAAACAAATCGAACCCCCTTTGATCTCATAGAAGGCGAATCAGAACTAGTATCAGGCTTTAATATTGAATATTCCGCAGGCCCATTCGCCCTATTCTTCATGGCCGAATACATAAACATCATCATAATAAATGCCCTAACAACCACAATTTTTCTAGGCACATCCTACCCCATCCATTCACCAGAACTATTCACAACATGGAGTCGAACCCCCTAAAACTGGTTTCAAGCCAATCTTATAACCCCTATAACTTTTTCAACAAGGTATTAGAAAAATTATTTCATAGCTTTGTCAAAGCTAAATTGTAGGTCAAACTCTATGTATCTTACATGGCTCACCCAGTTCAACTAGGTCTACAAGATGCCACATCCCGTGTCATAGAAGAACTAATCACTTTTCACGACCATGCCTTCATAGCTATATCTTTAATTAGCTTTCTAGTCTTATATGCCCTATCCTCAACACTCACAACAAAACTAACCAACACCAACATCACAGATGCCCAAGAGATAGAAACCATCTGAACCATTTTACCCGCAATTATCTTAGTCCTAATCGCCCTTCCATCCCTGCGCATCCTATATCTAACAGACGAAATCAATAACCCCTCCTTTACTATTAAATCAATCGGACACCAATGATATTGAACCTACGAATACACAGACTACGGAGGTTTAATCTTTAACTCTTATATACTACCCCCACTATTCTTAAACCCAGGTGACCTTCAACTTCTAGAAGTTGACAATCGAGTAGTCCTCTCAATTGAAGCTCCCGTCCGTATAATAATCACATCTCAAGATGTCTTACATTCATGAACTATCCCTACACTAGGCCTAAAAACAGATGCAGTGCCCGGACGCTTAAACCAAACTATATTCACCGCCACACGACCAGGTGTCTATTATGGACAATGCTCAGAAATCTGTGGCGCAAACCATAGCTTCATACCAATCGTCGCAGAATTAATCCCACTAAAAATCTTTGAAATAGGACCTGTGTTTACCCTATAACTCTTCCCCCCCCCCATACTTTACAGATCCACTGTACAGCTATCCTAGCATTAACCTTTTAAGTTAAAGATTGAGGGACGCACCCTCTACAGTGAAATGCCCCAGTTAGACACATCTACATGATTCACTACTATCATGACGATGCTCCCTACACTATATCTTATCATACAACTAAAACTACTAAACACAAGTTACTATCAACCCCCCTTACAAAAAAACCCCAACCCACAAATCCACAATAACCACTGACAACTAAAATGAACGAAAATCTATTTACCCCATTCTCAACCCCAATAATCCTGGGCCAATCCGCCGCAATTCCTATTATCCTATTTCCCACACTGTTAATCCCAAACTCCAAATACCAACCTCCAAATACCTCATTAACAACCAACTAATCACTATTCAACAAAGCCTGACTCAGCTTACTCTAAAGCAAATAATAACTCACAATACTAAAGGACAATCCTGATCTCTAATACTAATATCCCTAATCACCTTTATTTCCATAACCAATCTCCTGGGACTTCTACCCTACTCATTTACACCAACCACCCAACTTTCTATAAACCTGGCTATAGCAATCCCCCTATGAGCAGGCACAGTGATTATAGGCCTTCGCTTTATTTTATTTTTTTTTTTTTGAGACGGAGTCTCGCTCTGTCGCCCAGGCTGGAGTGCAGTGGCCAGATCTCAGCTCACTGCAAGCTCCGCCTCCCGGGTTCCCGCCATTCTCCTGCCTCAGCCTCCCGAGTAGCTGGGACCACAGGCGCCACCACCTCGCCCGGCTAATTTTTTGTGTTTTTAGTAGAGACGGGGTTTCGCCGTGTTAGCCAGGATGGTCTCGATCTCCTGACCTTGTGATCCGCCCGTCTCGGCCTCCCAAAGTGCTGGGATTACAGGCTTGAGCCACTGCGCCCGGCCGGCCTTCGCTTTAAAACCAAAAACTCCCTAGCCCATCTTCTACCACAAGGTACACCCACACCACTCATCCCCATACTAGTGATAATCGAAACTATTAGTCTACTTATCCAACCAGTAGCCCTAGCCGTACGACTAACTGCCAATATCACAGCTGGCCACCTACTAATACACCTTATTGGAAGTGCTGTACTAGTATTATCAACTATTAACTTCTCCGCTGCCTTAGTAACCTCTATAATGGTCCTGACACTACTGACCATTCTAGAAATTGCAGTCGCCCTAATCCAGGCCTATGTCTTTACACTCCTAACCAGCCTCTACTTACGCAACAACACCTAATGACCCACCAACTCCATGCTTATCACATAGTCAAACCCAGCCCCTGACCATTAACAGGAGCCCTATCAGCTCTCCTAATAACATCCGGCTTAGTTATATGATTTCACTTTTACTCCATCACCCTGCTAACACTAGGCCTACTAACCAATGCACTAACCCTGTACCAATGATGACATGATATTGTACGAGAAAGCACTTATCAAGGTCACCATACAGTATCTGTCCAAAAAAACCTTCGATATGGGATAACATTATTTATCATCTCAGAAGTCGTCTTCTTCACCGGCTTCTTCTGAGCATTTTACCACTCAAGCCTCGCTCCAACACCCCACTTAGGAGGTCACTGACCACCAACAGGCATTACCCCTTTAAATCCTCTTAGAAGTACCCCTCCTAAACACCTCTGTACTACTCGCATCAGGAATTACAATCACCTGAGCCCATCACAGCCTCATAAACAATAACCGAAAACAAACAATCCAAGCCTTGCTTATCACAATTCTGCTGGGCATCTACTTCACCCTACTACAAATCTCAGAATACTTTGAAGCACCTTTCACTATCTCCGACGGCATCTACGGTTCAACATTTTTCATCGCCACAGGCTTCCACGGACTTCACGTCATCATTGGATCTATATTCCTTCTTATTTGCCTCATTCGCCAACTATTCTACCACTTCACATCAAATCATCATTTTGGCTTTGAAGCCGCCACCTGATATTGACACTTTGTAGACGTTATCTGACTGTTCCTCTACATTTCTATCTACTGATGAGGATCCTACTCTTTTAGTATAACTAGTACAATTGACTTCCAATCAATCAGCTTTGATAGTATTCAAAAAAGAGTAATCAACCTAGTACTAGCCTTAACAATCAACACCCTTTTGACCTCACTACTAATAATCATCATATTCTGATTGCCCCAACTCAACTCCTATGCAGAAAAAACTAATCCTTACGAATGTGGATTTGATCCCCTAAACCCCGCTCGTATCCCATTCTCAATAAAATTTTTCCTGATCGCCATCACTTTTCTACTATTCGACCTGGAGATCGCTCTACTACTATCCCTACCATGAGCCCTCCAAACAACAAATCTCTCAGTAATAAAACATCCATCATATTTATCATCATCCTAATTCTCAGCTTGGCCTATGAATGAACTCAAAAAGGACTAGACTGAGCCAAATTGGTAAGTAGTTTAAACAAAACAAATGATTTCGACTCCTTAGATTATGATAACCATACTAACCAAATGTCTCCCACCTACATAAACATTATGTTAGCATTCACTATTTCACTTCTAGGTATATTAATCTACCGTTCACACCTAATAGCCTCCCTCCTCTGCCTAGAAGGGATAATAATATCACTCTTCATTATAGCTGCCCTCATAGCCTCAAATATACACTTCCCCTTAATCAATATTATACCCATCATCCTACTAGTATTTGCCGCTTGCGAGACAGCAGTAGGCCTTGCCTTACTAGTCTCAATCTCCAACACATACGGACTAGATCATATTCACAACCTAAACTTGCTTCAATGCTAAAAATAATTATCCCTACAACCATACTACTGCCAATAACATGACTCTCCAAAAACAACACAATCTGAATCAACTTGACCATGCATAGTCTAACTATCAGCCTCGTTCCTCTATTATTCCTCAACCAAACTAACAACAACCTTCTCAACTACTCAACCTACTTATCCTCCGACTCACAACACCTCTCCTAATACTAACCGCCTGACTCCTACCCCTCATAATCATAGCAAGCCAATACCACCTATGCAATGAGCCCTCTTCACAAAAAAACCTCTACCTTTCTATAATAATTTTCCTACAAATCACCTTAATTCTGACATTCATGGCCACAGAACTAATCATATTCTACATTCTATTTGAAACTACCCTCATTCCTACCCTAATTATTATCACTAAATGGGGTAACCAAGCAGAACGTCTCAATGCAAGCACATACTTTCTATTTTACACTCTAACCGGCTCTCTGCCCCTACTCATTATACTAATCTATACCTACAATAGCACAGGCTCATTGAACATCACACTACTAACACTCACAAACCAAAAACTAACAACCACTTGATCTCATAACCTTACTTGACTAGCATGCATAATAGCCTTTATGACAAAAATACCCCTATATGGCCTACACTTGTGACTTCCCAAGGCCCATGTCGAACCCCCATTGCAGGGTCAATAGTCCTTGCCGCAGTACTCCTAAAACTGGGCGGCTATGGCATAATACGACTCACCTCTATCCTCAATCCTTTAACAGAGTCCATAGCCTACCCATTCCTTATGCTATCTCTATGAGGTATAATCATGACAAGCTCAATCTGTCTTCGACAAACAGACCTGAAATCACTCATCGCATACTCTTCCGTAAGCCATATAGCCCTAGTAATCGTAGCCTCCCTCATCCAAACCCCCTGAAGCTTCTCTGGTGCAACCATCCTCATAGTCGCCCATGGACTCACCTCCTCCATATATTTCTGCCTAGCCAACTCAAACTATGAACGCACCCACAGCCGCATCATATTACTATCCCGAGGACTTCAAGTCCTACTCCCATTAATAACCTTTTGATGGTTCACAGCAAACCTCACCAATCTTGCCATACCCCCTACTATTAACCTACTCGGTGAGCTCTTCGTAATCGGAGCTTCATTTTCTTGATCTCATATTACTATCATACTAACAGGACTCAATATATTAATTACAGCTCTCTACTCTCTCCACATGTTCGTCACAATGCAACGAGGGACACTCACACACCATATAATCAACATAAAACCCCCCTTCACACAAGAAAACACATTAATATTTATACACCTTGCCCCAGTTATTCTCCTATCCCTCAACCCCAACACCATTCTAGGGTTTACTCCCTGTAAATATAGTTTAATCAAAACATTAGATTGTGAACCTTACTATAGAAGCACACCACTTCTTATTTACCGAGAAAACTTGCAAGGGCTGCTAACCCATACTTCCGTACTTAAAATTACGGTTTTCTCAACTTTTATTTGTTTTTTGTTTTTTTTTTTTTTGAGATGGAGTCTCGCTCTGTCGCCCAGGCTGGAGTGCAGTGGCCGGATCTCAGCTCACTGCAAGCTCCGCCTCTCGGGTTCACGCCATTCTCCTGCCTCAGCCTCCCGAGTAGCTGGGACTACAGGCGCCGCCACCTCGCCCGGCTTTTTTTTTTTGTGTTTTTAGTATAGACGGGGTTTCGCCGTGTTAGCCAGGATGGTCTCGATCTCCTGACCTTGTGATCCGCCCGTCTCGGCCTCCCAAAGTGCTGGGATTACAGGCTTGAGCCACCGCGCCCGGCCGGTTTTCTCAACTTTTAAAGGATAACAGCTATCCATTGGCCTTAGGAGCCAAAAACATTGGTGCAACTCCAAATAAAAGTAACAATTATGTGCACCTCTATTATGATAATAACCCTTGCCTCCCTAACTCTTCCAATTTTTGCCACCCTCATTAATCCTAACAAAAAACGCTCATACCCAAACTATGTAAAAATAACCATAATATACACCTTTATTACTAGCCTTATTCCAACAACCCTATACATTTTCTCAAACCAAGAAACAACCATTTGAAGCTGACACTGAATAACAACCCAAACATTAGATCTAACACTAAGCTTTAAACTAGATTACTTTTCCATAGTATTTATTCCAATCGCACTATTCATCACCTGATCCATTATAGAATTCTCACTATGGTACATAAACTCAGACCCAAACATCAATCAATTCTTCAAATATCTCATTTTTCTCGCTGCCATACTAATCCTAGTTACCGCCAACAACCTTTTCCAGCTCTTCATTGGTTGAGAGGGTGTAGGAATCATATCCTTCCTTCTAATCAGCTGATGATACGCTCGAGCGGACGCCAACACAGCAGCCATCCAAGAAATCCTATACAACCGCATCGGCGACATCGGTCTTATCCTAGCTATAACATGATTCCTTCTACATTATAACTCGTGAGACTTTCAACAAATACTAGCTCTAAATTCCAACTCAAACCTCCTCCCACTAATGGGCCTTCTCCTAGCAGCAACAGGAAAATCAGCTCAATTCGGTCTTCACCCCTGACTGCCCTCTGCCATAGAAGGTCCAGCCCCTGTCTCAGCTCTACTTCACTCCAGCACCATAGTTGTTGCCGGGGTATTTCTACTCATTCGCTTTCACCCTTTAATAGAAAACAACACATTAATCCAAAACCTCACACTATGTCTGGGCGCCGTTACTACCCTGTTCATAGCCATCTGCGCCCTCACACAAAACGATACCAAAAAAATCGTGGCCTTCTCCACCTCGAGCCAACTAGGCCTAATAATAGTCACCATTGGTATTAACCAGCCACACTTAGCATTCCTACACATCTGCACCCATGCCTTCTTCAAAGCTATACTCTTTATATGCTCCGGATCTATTATTCATAACTTAAATAACGAACAAGACATCCGAAAAATAGGAGGTCTATTTAAAACAATGCCCCTTACCTCAACTTCCCTAGTTATTGGCAACCTAGCACTCACGGGAATACCCTTCCTCACAGGCTTCGACTCCAAAGATCTTATTATCGAAGCCACAAATACGTCGTATACCAATGCCTGAGCCCTATCTATTACTCTCATCGCCACCTCCCTAACAAGCGCCTACAGCACTCGAACCATTCTCCTTACCCTAACAGGACAACCCCGCTTCCCAACCCTAATAAACATCAATGAAAACAACCCCGCCCTACTAAACCCAATTAAACGCCTTATAGTAGGCAGTATAATTACAGGATTCCTTATCACTAACAACATCCCCCCTACCTCACTCCCCCAGCCAACAATACCCCTCTACCTAAAACTCTCAGCCTTATGCGCAACCATCCTCGGTTTCTTAACAGCCCTAGACCTCGCCCTTATAACCAGCAAACTAAAAACAAAAAACCCATCACAGATATTCAAATTCTCCAACATACTAGGATATTTTCCCACCACAGTTCATCGTATAATTCCCCTATCAAAACCTACTTATAAGTCAAAATTTAGCCTTTCTCTTACTAGACTCAACATGACTAGAAAAATCCATACGTAAAATAATCTCACAAACACACATTACCGCTTCCATAACTGTAACTACTCAGAAAGGCATAATCAAACTCTACTTCCTCTCTTTCCTCATTCCTCTCACCCTAACTCTACTTCTAATAATATAGCCTATTACCTCGAGTAATCTCAATCACAATATATACACCAACAAATAACCAGCAACCACCACCAATCAACGCCCATAATCATACAAGGCACCCGCACCAATAGAATCACCTCGAACTAACCCCAATCCCTCCCCCTCAAAAATCTCCCAACTACCCATATTATTAAAATTAACCACCACCACTACCCCATCAAAACTTAAAACCCATAAAACTAACCCCACTTCCATTATTAATCCTACCAAAAGACCCCCTAGAACCTCAAACCCTGAGGCCCATGTCTCAGGATACTCTTCAATAGCCATTGCCGCAGTATAACCAAAAACAACTATTATACCCCCTAGATAAATTAAAAACATCATTAAACCCATGTAAGCTCCCCCATAACTTAAAATAATCACACAACCAATTACACCACTAACAATTAATGCTAAACCCCCATAGATGGGAGAAGGCTTAGAAGAAAAACCTACAAACCCCATAACCAATAACACGCTTAATGTGAATAAAATATATATCATTACTTCCATATGGACTTTAACCATAACCAATGATACGAAAAACCATCGTTGTATTTCAACTACAAAAGCGCCAAATGATTCCAATACGCAAATCTAACCCAATCATAAAAATAATTAACCACTCCCTCATTGATCTACCCACCCCATCCAACATTTCCATGTGATGAAATTTCGGCTCACTTCTTGCAACCTGCCTAATTCTACAAATTATCACAGGCCTATTCTTAGCAATGCATTACTCACCAGACACCTCCTCTGCTTTCTCCTCAATCGCACACATTATCCGAGATGTAAATCACGGCTGAGCCATCCGCTATCTCCATGCTAACGGTGCCTCCATACTCTTCATCTGCCTCTACCTACACGTAGGCCGAGGCCTCTACTATGGCTCATATCTTCTCCTAGAGACCTGAAACATTGGCATTATACTTCTACTCATAACTATAGCAACAGCCTTTATGGGCTACGTACTCCCATGAAGCCAAATATCATTCTGGGGGGCAACAGTAATCACAAATCTACTCTCAGCAGTCCCATATGTCGGAACCAACCTTGTTCAATGAATCTGAGGGGGGTATGCCATTGATAACCCTACTCTCATATGATTTTCCACCCTACACTTCATCCTACCCTTCATTATCGTCGCTCTCACAACCGTACATTTACTATTCTTACACGAAACGGGGTCAAACAACCCCTGCGGAATCTCCTCTAACTCAGACAAAATCACCTTTCACCCCTACTATACAATTAAAGATATTCTAGGCCTAGTCCTCCTCCTCTTTACCCTAACAACATTAACATTATTTTCACCCGACCTCCTAAGTGACCCAGACAACTATACCCCAGCCAACCCACTAAACACCCCCCCCACATATTAAACCAGAATGGTACTTCCTATTTGCATACGCAATTCTACGATCTGTCCCCAACAAATTGGGAGGCATACTGGCACTCTTCCTATCGATTCTCATCCTAGCAATTATCCCCATACTCCACAAATCCAAACAACAAAGCATAATATTCCGCCCACTCAGCCAATTCCTATTCTGACTCCTAGTTACAATTCTACTAACCCTTACCTGAATTGGAAGCCAACCAGTAACCCAACCTTTTATCATTATTGGCCAAATAGCATCCGCAATATACTTTATCACAATCCTAATCTTAATACCACTGGCCTCCCTAATCGAGAACAACCTACTCAAATGAACCTGCCCCTCGTAGTATAAATTAATACACTGGCCTTGTAAACCAGAAATGGAATACTCTCCCTAGGGCAATCAGAAAGAAAGTACTTAACTCTACTGCCAACACCCAAAACCGGCGTTCTAACTGAAACTACTTTCTGTATTTTATGTTGTACAAGCCCTGCAGCACAACTTTAGTATTAACCTACCTTTAATGCCACTATGTAATTCGTGCATTGCTGCTAGCCAGCATGTATAATATATAGTACTATATGTGTTTGACTGTACATAGCACATACCCTTACATATTTACCCAACCCTCTCGAAATACATGCTTACAAGCAAGGATCCTAATGAGCACTTCAACAGTAGTACATCATTCACCCCTCCAAAGCCCACGTATCACCCCATGCGTATCAACAGAACTAGTCCTGTACTAATCGTACATAGTACATTAAGTCATCCATCGGACATACCACATACCTGTTAAAAAGTCCTCCTCACCACGGATGCCCCCCCTCACTTAGGAATCCCTTGTTCACCATCCTCCGTGAAACCAATATCCCGCCCAAAAAGTGCTGCTCTCCTCGCTCCGGGCCCATAACTCGTGGGGGTAGCTATAATTGAACTGTATCCGGCATCTGGTTCTTACCTCAGGGCCATAACAATCAAGATCGCCCACACATTCCCCTTAAGTAAGACATCGCGATGGATCACGGGTCTATCACCCTATTAACCAGTCACGGGAGCTCTCCATGCATTTGGTATCTTTTATCTCTGGTCCGCACGCAGCCCCATCGCAGAATGCTGACTCCCACCACATCCCGTCCTGTCGCGCCTGCCTTTGATTCCTGGTCCATGCCATTATTAATCGCACCTACGTTCAATATCCTAGCCCCGCATGACTGCCATCAAGGTGTTATTTAATTCATGCTTGTAGGACATACCAATAATCAACTCCACGACACTACAATAAAAATTCCATCAAACGCCCCACCCCCATCTCTGACCTTCACCTAAACCCACTCTTGCCAAACCCCAAAAACAAAAGCCTCCATTTGCCCGATCAGAGCTTGTATTCTCATCTTTTAGGTGTGCACGACTCCAACTGCCATCCCCTCAACTAATATAAATTTACTTCACCAAGCACTCTTGACACCAACCCACAACCCCTTCCCCCACCCCCATCTGCCCACCCACTACCAAACCTATACCTCCACTACCACAACCCCAAAGAAATCACCCCCAATCACACCCACCTCCTCATTTATGTAGCTTAAACCTACCTAAAGCAAGACACTGAAAATGCCTAGATGGGCTTGCACACCCCATAAACAAATAGGTTTGGTCCTGGCCTTTCTATTGGCTCTTAGCAAGATTACACATGCAAGCATCCCCGCCCCGGTGAAGACGCCCTACAAATCACCACGACCAAGAGGAGCAAGTATCAAGCACGCACACGCAGCTCAAAACACTTTGCCTAGCCACACCCCCACGGGAGACAGCAGTGACAAATCTTTAGCAATAAACGAAAGTTTAACTAAGCTATGCTATATTAAGGGCTGGTTAATTTCGTGCCAGCCACCGCGGTCATACGATTAACCCTAGTCAATAGAGATCGGCGTAGAGGGTGTTTTAGATCCGATACAATAGAGCTAAACTCCATCTAAACTGTAAAACCCTAGCTGATGTAAAATAAACTACGAAAGTGGCTTTAAAATTTCTGAACACACTATAGCCAAGGCCCAAACTGGGATTAGATACCCCACTATGCTTAGCCTTAAACCTCAATAGTTAAAACAACAAAACTACTCACCAGAATACTACAAGCAACAGCTTAAAACTCAAAGGACTTGGCGGTGCTTCACATCCCCCTAGAGGAGCCTGTTCTGTAATCGATAAACCCCGATCCACCCCACCCTCTCTTGCTCAGTCTATATACCGCCATCTTCAGCAAACCCTGATGAAGGTCACGAAGTGAGCGCAAATGCCCTCCCCCGCAAAAACGTTAGGTCAAGGTGTAACCTATGAGATGGTAAAAAATGGGCTACATTTTCTACCTCAGAAAACCCTACGATAACTCTTATGAAACCTAAGAGTCCAAGGAGGATTTAGTAGTAAATTAAGAATAGAGTGCTTAGGCCGGGCGCGGTGGCTCAAGCCTGTAATCCCAGCACTTTGGGAGGCCGAGATGGGCGGATCACAAGGTCAGGAGATCGAGACCATCCTGGCTAACCCGGTGAAACCCCATCTCTACTAAAAAATACAAAAAACTAGCCGGGCGAGGTGGCGGGTGCCTGCAGTCCCAGCTACTCGGGAGGCTGAGGCAGGAGAATGGCGTAAACCTGGGAGGCGGAGCTTGCAGTGAGCAGAGATCCGGCCACTGCACTCCAGCCTGGGTGACAGAGCGAGACTCCGTCTCAAAAAAAAAAAAATAATAAAATAAAGTGAAGTGATCACGGCCAGGCACAGTGGCTCACTCCTGTAATCCCAGCACTTTGGGAGGCCAACATGGGCAGATCACAANTTCTACCTCAGAAAACCCCACGATAACTCTTATGAAACCTAAGAGTCTAAGGAGGATTTAGCAGTAAATTAAGAATAGAGTGCTTAATTGAACTAGGCCATAAAGCACGCACACACCGCCCGTCACTCCCCTCAAATATACTTAAGGAACATCTTAACTAAACACCCTAATATTTATATAGAGGAGATAAGTCGTAACATGGTAAGTGTACTGGAAGGTGCACTTGGATAAATCAAGGTATAGCTTAACATAAAGCATCTGGCTTACACCCAGAAAATCTCAACACCGCTTGACTACCTTGAGCTAACACTAGCTCCAAATATAATCAATACTAACATCAAGTCAATATATACCAAACCATTCACCTACATAAAGTATAGGCGATAGAAATTTTAACCCAGCGCTATAGATACAGTACCGTAAGGGAAAGATAAAAAATCACCCAAGCACAAAATAGCAAGGATTAACCCCCGTACCTTTCGCATAATGAATTAGCTAGAAATAATTTCACAAAGAGAACTAAAGCCAAATTTCCCCGAAACCAGACGAGCTACCCAAAAACAGCCAAAAGAGCGCACCCGTCTATGTGGCAAAATAGTGGGAAGATTTCTGGGTAGAGGTGACAAGCCTACCGAGCCTGGTGATAGCTGGTTATCCAAGACAGAATCTCAGTTCAACCTTAAGTTTACCTATAGAACCACTTAATCCCCCTGTAAACTTAATTGTTAGTCTAAAGAGGGACAGCTCTTTAGACATTAGGAAAAAACCTTACATAGAGAGTAAAAACCCCCAATTACCATAGTTGGCCTAAAAGCAGCCATCAATTAAGAAAGCGTTCAAGCTCAACATCAACTACTCAAAAAACCCCAAACACATAACTGAACTCCTCACACTACATTGGATTAATCTATCATCCTATAGAAGCAATGATGCTAGTATAAGTAACATGAATACTCTCTCCACCGCATAAGCCTAAATCAGACCGAAAGCCTCACCGATACTTAACAGCCCAGTATTGATAAACATAAACAAGCCCATACTACTTTCACTGTTAATCCAACACAGGCATGCTTTCAAGGAAAGGTTAAAAAAAGTAAAAGGAACTCGGCAAACTTAACCCCCGCCTGTTTACCAAAAACATCACCTCTAGCATTACTAGTATTAGAGGCACTGCCTGCCCAGTGACACACGTTTAACGGCCGCGGTACCCTGACCATGCAAAGGTAGCATAATCACTTGTTCTTTAAATAGGGACTCGCATGAATGACAACACGAGGGTTTAACTGTCTCTTACTTTCAACCAGTGAAATTGACCTGTCCGTGAAGAGGCGGACATAAAATAATAAGACGAGAAGACCCTATGGAGCTTTAATTTATTAATGCAACCAAGAACCATACAAACCTACGGATTTTTAAATCTCTACGCCTGCATTAAAAATTTCGGTTGGGGTGACCTCAGAGCACAACTAAACCTCCGAATAATCCATGCTGAGACCACACAAGCCAAAGCGAACTAACATTTACAATTGATCCAATAATTTGATCAGCAGGCGCCTGTAGTCCCAGCTACTACGTAGGCTGAGGCAGGAGAACGGCGTAAACCTGGGAGGCGGAGCTTGCAGTGAGCTGAGATCACACCACTGCACTCCAGCCTGGGCGACAGAGACTCCATCTCAAAAAAAAAAAAAAAAAAAAAAAAGAAGGGTAGATTGGGGGAAATGGGTGATTCAGGGGTGGTCAGGGCTGAGGTCCCACCTAAGTTGAACCCAAGTTATTTTTTTCTAGAAAAAGAATGCCCAGGCCAGGCACGGTGGCTCACACCTGTAATCCCACCACTTTGAGAGGCTGAGGCAGGTGGATCACCTGAGGTCGGCAGTTCGAGACCAGCCTGGCCAATATGGTGAAACCCTGTCTCTACTAAAAATTAAACAAATTAGCCGGGCGTGGTGTAATCCCAGCTACTCAGGAGGCTGAGGTCACAGAATTGCTTGCATCCAGGAGGTGGAGGTTGCAGTGAGCCAAGATGGCGCCACTGTTCTCCAACCTGGGTGACAGAGGTTCCATCCCCTCCAAAAAAGAATGCCTAATTCCTCCTGGGTTGACAAATCAGCCAGAACCTTCCATCCCCTCCTCCATCCCACTACATACAGCACCAGAAAGACCCCAGCCTGCAACTAGGGGCTGCTGGCTGTTCATGTCCTCACCGGGGGCATTGTCTGTGACTGATTTTTTTTTTTTTTTTTTAGATGGAGTTTTGCTCTTGTTGCCCAGGCTGGAGTGCAATGGCGCGATCTCTGGCTCACCACAACCTCTGCCTCCTGGGTTCAAGCAATTCTCCTGCCTCAGTCTCCCCAGCAGCTGGGATTACAGGCCACCACACCCAGCTAATTTTGTATTTTTAGTAGAGACGGGGTTTCACCGTATTGGTCAGGCTGGTCTCGAACTCCCGACCTCAGGTGATCCGCCCGCCTCGGCCTCCCAAAGTGCTGGGATTACAGGCGTGAGCCAATGCGCCCAGTGTCTGTGACTGATTAAAACATAACTCACGGAGGCCAGGCGCGGTGGCTCACACCTGTAATCCCAGCACTTTGGGAGGCTGAGGTGAGCGGATGACCTGAGGTCAGGAGTTCGAGACCAGCCTGGCCAACACGGTGAAACCCCCGTCTCTACTAAAAATACAAAAATTAGCCAGGTGTGCTGGCACACACCTGTAGTCCCAGCTACTCGGGAGGCTGAGGCAGGAGAATCGCTTGAACCCAGGAGGCGGAGGTTTGCAGTGAGCCAAGACTGGGCCACTGCACTCCAGCCTGGGTGACAGAGTGAGACTCCATCTCAAAAAAAAAAAAAAAAAACAAACAAAAAACATAACTCATGGGGCTGTCAGTCTTGGTGTCACTTTGTCCCGGAGCCCTAGTCAAGCCTGGACCAGCCAAGACTTCCGTCCCACACAGCTGTCCTGTGGATATGAAGACTGAGGTCCTGAGAGAGGGCGCTCATTACTCAAGTCACTGGGAGTCTCAAACGCACCAGGCTGGCTCCAGTTGGACAGCTGTACTCTCTGCCCCGTGCCTCCTGCTTAATTCCCAGTCATCCTTCAGGGCTCGGTGAAAACAGCCTCCCCAGGTAGGGGCTCTCCTGCCCTCCCAGCCAGATCAGTCCCTTCTACTGGCTCCTCCAGCCACCCCTATGCCCCTGATCCTAGGCTCAGGCCATGAGGATCCCTTCCCTCTGGCTCAGATGAGCTGAGACTTGCTTGGGGGGGTGCGGTGAGGCCATCTGTGCCCCTTGTTGGGGTCCTGGCCTTCACTGGACACCCCAGCTCCTCCCTCAGCCTGGGCTGGGTGGGTGATAAAGCTGTCAGCCCGCTGGAAATTTCTCTCCCCTTGGGGCCTAAGGGCTGGGAGCCAAGGGCAGCTGCCACTCAGGAGGAGGGGAAGGCCCCACGGGCTCGGCGGGTGGGCTGTGAACCACACGTGAGATCTGGGGCATACGGGGAGGCAATAGGGGTTTGAGGGCAGTGCTGCGGTTCCAGAGGGGGCAGGTCAGAGTCCCCCAGTGTTGGCCAGGTGGCTAGGCTTCTGCCCTCGTGGAGCCCAAGGAGGGTTTCCACATCCCTCTAAGCCTCAGAGGAAATTCCAGAGGGAGAGAAAGAGAAGTTGAGAAAGGGAGATGTTGATTCTGACATCAGTTCAGGTAGAGGCGGCGACCATGGGGGCTCCAGGGGCGTCAGCGGACAGAGCAGCCTGCTCCCACTCCAACTCCTTACCCCCAGGGGACTGGTCCCACACTACCCTGTTAGGAAGCCCTGGCCTGGCCTCCCGAGGGCCCCGTCCCCCTCCTGGGACCCCTGGCTTGCAGCCAGGCGGTGGGGAGAGGGACCCAGGTGTGTGGTGTAGGTGGCAGGTGAGTGATGGGCCCAGCAAGGCTGGCTCAGGCCCAGGGTCACCAGGGGGCTTGGCAGAGACTCTTTAGGCCTCCACCCTCCCACCTGGGCCTGGGGGAGGCATCATAGGTACCTCTGCATGTCCACTGTACAGATGGGGAAATTGAGGTTCAGATAGCACCTGGGAGTCACCACCACCCTCCACCACCAGGTCCCCCTTGGCATTCTCCAGAGAACAGCAATTTCCCCCAACAGTAGAATGTTCCAGAATGTTCTGGAATGTTCCAGAAGTCCTCATTTATAGTCAGAAGCCACCTGCAGCCCCTAAGTGGTGGAGCAGGGCTCTATGGGGGACTTGCCTGACTTTGGAGCTCTTGACCTGAGATCTTCAGAAAAAAGACTTTCATCTCTGGCAGCTGTGTGGCCTTGAGTGAGTTCCTCAACTTCTCTGGGCGTCAGCCACCTCCTCTGTAGAGTAGAGCCACTGCTGGCACCTTCTTCAGGAGGCTGAGGTGACCTGGAAGGTCACGCTGATCCTCCCACCATCCGCAGGGTCTCTGCATACCCCCTCTACAGGCTGGAATGTTTGGCCTGGGTCCCTGGCCTTCTGTGGGCCCCGGTTTCCCCTCCTGTAATACTTTAAAGAACTCGGCCTCTCCCTGCTCATCTACATGGTGCTAGGGCCACTAAACAGACAGGTAGTGGGGGAAGCCCCAGGTGACGGTGACAGAAACCTGGCACCCCTAGAAACCTTACCCTGGCCTCACCCCCGGGCCCCCTGGCACCAACATGCTGGGGTCTGCCCAACCCTGGTACCCAGGCCCAGCCGGGTTCATGCAGCTTAAATTTCAGCCTGTGGTGGGTGAAGAGGCGGGTGCTGGACACGCTTCATTTTCCAATTTCTAGAAATAAAAGCTGTGGGGCCGTCTATTGTGGAGTGGAAATAAAGCCCATTGCAAAACCTCATGTGTGAAAAAACAATAGCATTTACCTCCCTGCCTAGGGAGAGAAAATTCCAGGGAATACACGGGGCCAGGGAACAAAGGGGCCTCTCATTCTGGAAAGGTTTTGTGAAGTGTACGAGTGGCAATTTTAGAATCAGAAAAGCTAATGGAGGTATTTTCTTTTTTGTTTGTTTGTTTTTGAGACTGAGTCTTGCTCTGTCGCCCAGGCTGGAGGGCAGTGGTGCGATCTCGGCTCACCACAACCTCCCCCTGCTGAGTTCAAGCGATTCTCATGCCTCAGCCTCCTGAGTAGCTGGGATTACAGATGCCCGCCACCACGCCCAGCTAATTTTTGTATTTTAAGTAGAGATGGTGTTTCACCATGTTGGCCAGGCTGTTCTGGAACTCCTGACGTCAAGTGATCCGCCCTCCTCCGCCTCCCAAAGTGCTAGGATTATAGGCGTGAGCCACCGCACCCGGCCCAATGGAGGTATTTTGGAGAACGGAAATGGTTAGAAGGTCTGTTGGAAAAAAGCATAATTTTCTTTTCTTTTCTTTCTTTTTTTTTTTCTTCAGAGTCTCGTTCTGTCACCCACCCAGGCTGGAGTACAGTGGCACAATCTCGGCTCACTACAACCTCCGCCTCCTGGGTTCAAGTGATTCTCCTGTCAGCCTCCCGAGTAGCTGGAATTACAGGCGCGCATCACCACGCCTGGCTAATTTTTTGTATTTTTAGTAGAGACGGGGTTTCACAGTATTAGCCAGGATGGTCTCGATCTCCCGACCTCATGATCAGCCTGTCTCTGCCTTCCAAAGTGCTGGGATTACAGGAGTGAGCCACAGCGCCTGGCTGAAAAGCATAATTTTCTTGGTTTGTTTTTAGGTGATGTTTTCAAGGTTTCTAAGACACCTGTCTCTCCAACGGCAAAAATTACAGCCAGTAAAAAATTAGAGCCAGCGACCTGGTTACCCGGGCCAGACCTGAAGGGAGTGTAGGGAGATGCCACCCACCTTGGGAAGTTGCACCAGGATTTACGGTCCGCTCTGTCCCTGTTGGCGTTCTCTGGAGAGTAGAAATGTTCCCCTACCCAGACTCTCAGAATATTCCAGAGACCTCAATTTACATTTGGTATCCACCTGCAGCCACTCAGGCCCTAAGCCCAGCTGTAGCTCCTGATCACGCCCCCTCCCAGAGGGTGACAGTGCTGAGATTTGACTTCAGAACAAGGGCAGAGCCTTACAAAAAATGAGCCGAGCGTGGTGGGCGCCTGTAATCCCAGCTACTCATGAGGATGAGGCAGGAGAATTACTTGAACCTGGGAATTGGAGGTTGTGGTGAGCTGAGATCACACCACTGCTCTCCAGTCTGGGCAACAGAGCAAAACTGTCTCACTCACTCACTCAGTCAACAAATAAATAAGTAAAAGTAAATAGGCCGGGCACAGGGGCTCACTCCTGTAATCCCAGCACTTTGGGAGGCCGAGGTGGGTGTATCATGAGGTAAGGAGTTTGAGACCAGTCTGGCCAACGCAGTGAAACCCTGTCTCTACTCAAAATAGAAAAATTAGCTGGGCGTGGTGGTGGGCGTGGTGGTGGGCGCGGTGGTAGGCGCCTGTAATCCCAGCTACTTGGGAGGCCGAAGCTCAAGAATTGCATGAACCTGGGAGGCGCAGGTTGCAGTGAGCCGAAATCGCGCCACTGCACTCCAGCCTGGGCAACAACAGAGACTTTGTCTCAGAAAAAAAAAAAAAATGCCAGGCGCGGTGGCTCAGGCCTGTAATCCCAGCACTTTGGGGGGCCAAGGCAGGTGGATTACCTGCAGTCGGGAGTTCGACACCAGTTCAGGTCTTTGGAACATTCTGAGAGTCTGGGTAGAGGAAATTTTCTACCCTCCAGGGAACGCCAACAGGGACAGAGAGGACTGCAAATTCTGGCGCATCTCTTCCCAAGGTGGCGTCTGCATACACTCCCCGCAACATGGAGAAACCCCGTCTCTACTAAAAATACAAAATTAGGCAGGCGTGGTGGTGGGTGCCTATAATCTCAGCTACTCAGGAGGCTGAGGCAGGAGAATCGCTTGAACCCGGGAGGTAGAGGTTGCGGTGAGCTGAGATTGCGCCATTGCACTCCAGCCTGGGCAACAAGAGTGAAACTCCGTCTCAAAAAGAAATATTATCCTGTTTATTTCTTGGTTTGTCAGTGGCTTCCCCAGACTGGCTGGCTCATGGGGCAGGGCTTGGGTCCCCAGCATGACCTGGCACCCAGTAGGCACTCAGTCAACAGGTGCTGAATAAACATCCTTGTCTGTGACGGAAGCTTGAACTCTTACTTGGAGAATTACAAACGAAGACTGAGGATCTTTGGACTTTGGGGCAGGAACGACCCTCCCCCTGCCCCTTCCCCAGCCCTCACCGACCACCCCAGGGATTACAGCCTGTCTCAGGGGGACCTGCAGGTGAGGTGGTCCTCACCCTCAGTGACACAAGGCGGGACCTCTCAGGGCTGGAGATGGAGGAGGCCGGGGTGCAGGCGCAGGCAGGCAAAGAATGCTGCCGCAGACGAGAACGAATAAACAGGCTCCTTGGATGTCAGAGGCAGGGGGTGGGGGGATGCTTTGAACCTCACGCCTGGCTGGGGATGTTTGGACAAGGCAGGCGGCCAGTGGGTGTCATCAGGGCTAAAATTAACCTCCACTTCCCGCTCGGCCCCTCCCCCTGGGCCAGGAGGGAGGCTGGGGCCCCGGCCATCACTTCAGTGAGCACTGTGTGCCGGACCAAGCTCCTTGAAGAAATCAATGCACTTGGTCTTCTCAACAACCTGGACAGCTGCTATCAGTAATGGCATTGTGATTCATCCCCATTTTACAGGCGAGGAAACTAAGGCACCGAGAAAGAGGGAGGCTTATAGCCACACAACTCTCAAGCAGCAGAACCAGGACTCGAACCCGGGATTCAGGGAGTGTGTTCTCACCTGGAGGCCTCCCTGAAAGCCAGGGGAGATGAAAGAGGCCCTGAGTGATGAGTCCTTGGGGGAGGTGGGCATGCGACCCCTCACTCACTCTCCCCTAGGGACCTCTCCAGAGGCTTCCAGAGTTACAGTAACTTTGAGTCGTTTTGTGCAAATTCCAAGAGATGCCTGCTGTGCCAGCGACCCGCTGGGGACCTCAAACACCCTCATAGAGCCAGGGAAGGGTCAAGGAGGGGGCGGGGACAGGGCTGGTGGGCTGTGGAAACCTCATGCAGATGGTGAGATATTAAAATACATCCACTCCACAAAAATTAGCCGGGCGTGGTGGCACACGTCTGTAATCCCAGCTACTCAGGAGGCTGAAGCAGGAGAATCACTTGAACCCGGGAGGCAGAGGTTGCAGTGAGCCGAGATTGTGCCACTGCACTCCAGCCTGGGAGACAGAGCGAGACTCTGTCTCAAAAAAGTTGTAAAAAAAAAATTAAAGAAAAAATCCACTCCAGACCAGTGCAGTTGCACATGCCTATAATCCCAGCGCTTTGGGAGGCTGAGGCAGGAGGATCTCTTGAGCCCAGGAGTTCGAGACCAGCCTCGGCGACATAGCAAAACTCCTTCTTTACCAAAAAAGTTACTCGAGTGTGGGGGTGCACGCCTGTAGTCTCAGCTACTAGGGAGGCTGAGGCACGAGAATTGCTTGAACCTGGGAGGCGGAGGTTGCAGTGAGCCAGGATCACACCACTGGACTCCAGCCTGGGCAACAGTGCAAAACTCCATCTCAAAAAAAAAAAAAAAAAGGAATGAATGATATGAATGATGCTATAAAAGAACTGCATGGGATATACTTATGCCAAGCCGTGATTCATTATCTATCTGAAATCCAAACTTAACTGGATGTCTTGGATTTTTATTTGTTAACTCTGATGACTTCAGCTGGGTGGGGGCTCGGGGGGGGGGGTGTCCCTGTAAGGGCAGGTGACAGAAGCAAAGGCAGGCAGTAAGGAGGTGAAACCAGAGCCACACCAGGCGCTCAGGTGGCTTCCAGGACTCAACGCCTTCCTGATGGGCTTCCCAGGTGCCTCCGGGACCAGCCAGATGGAGGAGGCTTCGGGGCCTCCCTGGCCCCCACCCCCTGGGCCAGCCCCTCACCACCTCCCAGGTCCCTCCTGCCGGGCTCATTATTCATCTTTAACGGTCGTCACTCGGCAGGGGGAGTGCGGGCTGGGAACACCTGGGACTCCCAGGCTCTCAGTGGGCGGCCTCACTAATGGGCTGAGGCCCCCATTAGAGAGGCAGTAACGGGTGGGAAGGGGGTCCCGGCTCACCAAGGAGCTGGCCTAGGGCAGGAAGCGTCCAATTTGAGGCAGGGGCGGGAAATAGACTTCTGCCACCCCCACCCTGCCATTTCCTTTCCTGTCGAGGCAGGAGTCCAGGGAAGCACCTCTGAACGCCTTCACCCCTCCCAGTCTCCACCTGGACGGAGTCCTGCTGGGCCCCCCAGACGCAGTGGGGGCTGCTCTGGCACTCCTGCCTCCCCATACCCCAGGCAGGGGGTAGGATGGATGCCCCAGCCTTGACTGTCCAGCTCCCCATGTGCCAGGCTTGGTCAAGAGAGTGGCTCACGGCTAAGGAGTGGAAACTGACACCCAGAGAAGGATCTAGAACCTCGGACTTTCTGTGCTCTTAGCCAGTCTCCTTTCTGTCTCTCCTCTGAGCCGTCACACATGATGTCCCTCTCTCCCGGGCAACTCTTTTCCCTTCCTGGCAAGCCCCCTTCCCCTGGAAGCGTCCTCAACCTGGCTGGGTCAGTCCCTCCTCTGGGTCCCCATCTGCCTGTGTGACCTCATCACACCCTGCTCGGCCCGAGTTGTGACTGCTCAGTCATGTGTTGTCTCCAGCACTGGGCTGTGAGTCTTGGGAGTGGGGACTCAGTCTGTCTTGGGTAAGGTCCAGCTCACAATGGACAGATATGCTCCGGTGTCAGTCACAGCTGCCCCGACTTGGCCCCCATTTGCTATGTGACCCTGGGTAAGTAGCTATGCCTCTCTGAGCCTTGTTTTCCCCATCTGTAAAAATGAGACACCAGCACCCCCATCGTAACCCAAATTACACTGAGATGGCAAAGAAATTATGTACAGAAGTTTCTGGAACTGTGCTTGGGAACACAGAGGAGGGGCAGCGGGTGTTTATTTAAAATTTTAGGCAAATTGGCTGAGTGCAGTAGCTCACACCTGTAATCACTGCACTTTGGGAGGCTGAGGCAGGTGGATAACATGAGCCCAGGAGTAGGTGATCAGCCTGGGCAAGATGGGGAAACCCCAGCTCTCAAAATAAAAAAAATCAGGGTGTGATGGTGCACACCTGTAGTCCAGGTAATTTGGGCGGCCGAGGTGGGAGGATCGCTTGGGCCCAGGTGTTGGAGGCTGCAGTGAGCTATGATGCTCCACTGCACTCCAGCCTGGGTGACAGAGGGAGCTCCTGTCTCTTAAAAAAACAGACAAGACCGGGTGCTGTGGCTCACACCTGTAATTCCAGCCCTTTGGGAGGCTGAGGTGGGCAAATCATGAGGTCAAGAGATTGAGACCATCCTGGCCAACATGGCGAAACCCCGTCTCTACTAAAAATACAAAAATTAACTGGGCATGGTGGCACGCACCTGTAGTCCCAGCTACTCAGGAGGCTAAGGCGGGAGAATCGCTTGAACCCAGGAGGTGGAGGTTGCAGTGAGCCGAGATCACGCCATTGCACTCTAGCCTAGTCAACAGAGTGAGACTCTGCCTCAAAAAAGAAAAAAAAAAATGTCCCTACACACCTATTAGAATGGCCAAATCCAAAGCACTGCCAACACCAACCCCAAACGCCACCAACCCCTGAAGACAGGGAGCAACAGAAAGTGTCACTCATTGCCGGTGGGAATGCAGAATGGCACAGCCACTTTGGAACAGTTTGGCAGTTTCCTGTAAAACTAAACACACTCTTATGATGCGACCTAGAAATGGCACTCCTAGGTATTTACCCAAAGGAGTTAAAACCGAACATCCACACAAAAACCTGTACACAGATGTCTAGGGCAGCGTTATTCACCATTGCCAAGACTTGGAAGCAGCCAAGATGTCCTTCGGCAGGAGAACAGGGGTGTTCAGACGATAAAATACTATTCAGGCTGGGCGCGGTGGCACATGGCTCTAATCCCAGCACTTTGGGAGGCAGAGGCGGGTGAATCACCTGAGGTCAGGAGTTCGAGACCAGACTGGCCAACATAGTGAAACCCTGTCTCTACTAAAAATACAAAAATTAGCTGGGCGTGGTGGCACAAGCCTGTAGTCCCAGCTACTCAGGAGGCAGAAGAATCGCTTGAACCCAAGAGGCAGAGGTTGCAGTGAGCCGAGATCGCGCCACTGCACTCCAGCCTGGGTGACAGAGCAAGACTCCGTCTAAAAATATATATATAAGAAATGAGCTGTCAAGTCATGAAAAGACATAGAGGAACCTTAAATGCATTTTTTTTTTTTTTTTTTTGAGACGGAGTTTCACTCTTGTTGCCCAGGCTGGAGTGCAGTGGCACGATTTTGGCTCACTGCAACCTCTTCCCCACTCCCCGGGTTCAAGCGATTCTCCTGCCTCAACCTCCCAAGTAGCCGAGATTACAGGCATCCACCACCACGCCTGGCTAATTTTTTGTATTTTCAGTAGAGACGGGGTTTTGTCATCTTGGCCAGGCTGGTCTCGAACTCCTGACTGCAGGTGATCCGCCTGCCTTGGCTTCCCAAAGTGCTGGGATTACAGGCGTGAGCCACCGCGCCCAGCCCTTCAATGCATACTACTGAGTGAAAGAAGTCCATCTGAAAATGTGACACACTGTGTGATTCTAGCTACAGAATATTCCAGAAAGAGGAAAACTATGGAGACAGTAAAAAGGTCAGTGGTTGTCAGGGACTTGGAAGGGGAAGGGATGAACGGGCAGAGCACAGTGGATTTTTAGGGCAGTGAAACTACTCTGCATGATACTGTAATGGTGGACACATGTCATTACACATTCATCCAAACCCACAGAATATATGAATACAACAACAGGAGTGAACCCTCGTGTCAACTATGAACTTTCTTTCTTTTTTTTTTTTTTTGAGACGGAGTCTTGCTCTGTCACCCAGGCTGGAGGGCAATGGCCCGATCTCGGCTCACTGCAAGCTCTGCCTCCCCAGGTTCAAGTGATTCTCCTGCCTCAGCCTCCCGAGTAGCTGGTACTACAGGTGCGTGCCACCACGCCTGGCTAATTTTTTTGGATTTTTAGTAGAGATGAGGTTTCACCATGTTGCCCAGGCTGGTCTCAAACTCCTGACCTCAGGTGATCCACCCACCTCGGCCTCCCAAAGTGCTGGGATTACAGGCATGAGCCACTGTGCCTGACCTGAACTTTCATTAATTAATACTGATGCATCAGTTCTAATAAATGTCTCACACTAATGCAAGATATTGATAATATGTGTGGGCAACACAGCGAGACCTCGTCTCTTCAAAAAGATGAAAAAATTAGTTGGACGTGGTGGTGCACGCCTGTAGTCCCAGCTACTCAGGAGGCTGAGGAGGGAGAATTGCTCGAGCCCAGGAGTTTGAGGCTGCAGTGAGCTGGACTGCACCTCTGAACTGCAACCTGGGCGACAGAGCGAGATACTGTCTGTATAAAAAGATAAAATTAGCTGTGTGTGGTGGCTTATTTTATCCCAGCACTTTGGGAGACAGAGGCAGGAGACTGGCTTGAGTCCAGGAATTTGAGACCAGCTTGGACAACATAGGGAGACCATCTCTACAAATAATTTAAAAATTAGCCAGGCACGGTGGTGCATGCCTGTAGTCCTAGCTACAGGCTGGAGGACTGAGCCTAGGAGTTTGAGGCTGCAGTGAGCTGTGGTTGAGTGTGGCACTCTGGCCTGGGCAACAGAGCCAGATCCTGCCCCCAAAAGATAATAATAATAAAATAAAATAATGTTTACTAACTAAAAACATTTTTCAGGAAAGGTGTGGGCATATTTATCCATGTCAAAATGACATTTATTTATTTATTTATTTATTTTTCCAAGATGGAGTCTTGCTCTGTCATGCAGGCTGGAGTGCAGTTGCGTGATCTTGGGTCACTGCAACCTCTGCCTCCCGGGTTCAAGTGATTCTCCTGCCTCAGCCTCCTGAGTAGCTGGGACTACAGGTGCGTGCCACCACGCCCAGCTAATTTTTTTTTTTTTTATTTTTAGTAGAGGCAGGGTTTCACCATGTTGGCCAGGCTGGTCTCAAACTCCTGACCTCATGATCTGCTTGCCTCGGCTTTCCAAAGTGCTGGGATTACAGGCGTGAGCCACCATACCCGGTCAAAAATGACATTTACTACAAGTTCTTCATTGCTGCCCGGTGTCTAGTAGCAGAAGACAGGAGGGCAGGACGTGTGATTTCACCAGACCAATGGTCCAGCCTCCAGATGGAATATTACACTGTCGTTACAAAAGAGGGGGATGTCCTGCACTCGAAGAAAAGACATCAAAGGTGCATTGTTAAGAGGCAACTACGCTGAGCTGCAAGAAAGCACTGTGTGATGTTGTTTCTGTGGGGAAAAGAAAATATACAGACATGCTTGTTTCTGCGTGGAGCATGGCTGGAAGGAGAAACTAGAAACCGACTAATGGCCTCTGGGGATGGCCTGGGGCTTGGGGAGTGGCTGGTATTTATTCTAAAAGCTCTCTGGAATCTTTCGAATTCTATGGCATGAGTCCGTTTTACCTCTAAAAGAGGAAAGATACATTGTAAAATGCATTTTAGAAAGAGTGCTGAGAAAAAAAAATGGACAAAATAGAAGACTTTGGATTAGTTTTAAAAGGCTAGGGTGGCGGGGGTGGTGGCTGTAGATTTCAGGCCAGGCCATCGCTCTGCCTGCTGCCCCTCAGTTTGGGCTGAATCCCTCACCAGGCCCCACCGCGAGGACCCCCCGAGCGCTGCTCTTGTCCTGGCTCACACCTTTCCTACTCTGGTTCAGCGAGGGTTCAGAGCCCAGTGGGGACCCCTGGAAGGTGAGATGTGGGCTGGGCTGGGGCCAGGGACAGGGCCAAGACTGCCGGAGCCCCTTGCAGCTCGGCCTGACCACCCAGCTTTCCAGGAAGCCCGAGGAGAGGCTTGGCTGGCTCAGAACAGAGACCTGTGTGCGCCAATGGTGGGGCTGGGGGCCAAATGAGGCCCCTCTGAGCGCCCACGCTCTGAGGAGGACCACAGCAAGTGGAGGGAGGGTGGCTAGAAAAGAGATACGCAGGGAGGGAGGCCCAGGCAGCCCTGTGCCTCAGTTTCCCCATGGGCCAAGTGTCTCACTGGCTGCGTGGCCCTTGTGGACGCAGGGGATGCCCAAGATGATTTGGCACCAGGGAACTATGGCTTCATTGGGTTCTAGCCTTGGATGCTAAGCCAGGTAGGACAAGGAGGGGGGGGCAAGTCCCGCCCCCACTTCTGGAGCCCTGAAGTAATGACTAACCGGCTTTAGGCTTTAAGGCTGCAGCCTCCCACCAGAACACAGCCAGGAGAACGTCAGGTCCTCTCTCCTAAGATCTCTATCCCGTCTACTCCCTCTTCCTCCCGCTGTGCTCTGATGGGGACCCTGTGGGCACAGGGATGTGGCACCCCCAAGACATTGAGGGCTCTGGGCCCCTCTTGGTTTAGAGACAGGGTCTTGCTCTGTCACCCAGGCTGGAGTGCAGTGGCAGGATCATAGCTCACTGCAGCCTCAAACTCCTGGGCTCAAGTGATTCCTCCACCTTAGCCTCCTGAGTAGCTGGGACTACAGGTGTGTACCACCACACCTGGCTCCAGCCCCCTTTTTGAGCAGCTCTTTTGGGGGTACCCTAGTGGGCCAGTGTTGGTCCCAGGGGTCTTTGTCAGGACAAGGGAAATGTTTGGCCCAGAAGTGCCTGTCTATGGTGGAAGCAAGATCTGCAGCTGGCCACGGTGACTCCCGCCTGTAATCCCAGCACTTTGGGAGGCTGAAGCAGGAGGATCACTTGAGGCCAGGAGTTCAAGACCAGCCTGGGCAACGCAGTGAGACTCCATCTCTACAAACAATTTAGAAATTAGCCAGGTGTGCTGGTGCATGCCTGTAGTCCCAGCTTCTTGGGAGGCTGAGGCAGGAGAATCATCTGAGCCCAGGAGTTTGAGGTTTCAGTGAGCTATGACCTTACCACTGCACTCTAATCTGGGCAACAGGGCAAGACCCTGTCTTATTATTATTTTCTGAGATGGAGTTTTGCTCTTGTCACTCAGGTTGGAGTGCAATGGCTCGATCTCAGCTCACTGCAACCTCCACCTCCTGGGTTCAAGCGATTCACCTGCCTCAGCTTCCTGAGTAGCTGGAATTACAGGCTCACACCACGATGCCTAGCTGCTTTTCATTTATTTGTTTATTTTTGTTTATTTATTTATTTTTGGAGACAGAGTCTTGCTCTGTTCCCTCAGGCTGGAGTGCAGTGACACAATCTCGGCTCACTGCAACCTCTCCCTCTCAGGTTCAAGCGATTCTCCTGCTTCAGCCTCCCAAGTAGCTGGGATTACAGGCGCCCGCCACCACACCCGGCTAATTTTTGTATTTTTAGTAGAGATGGGGTTTTGCTGTGCTGGCCAGGCTGGTCTCGAACTCCTGACCTCAAGTGGTCTGCCGACCTTGGCCTCCCAAAGAGCTGAGATTACAGGCGTTGAGCCACTGCACCTGGCCAAGACCCTTTCTTTAAAAAAAAAAAAAGTATATATATATATATAAAAAATATATATACACACACACAGTCAGTAGTTGCTTCATGATGGGTACATGTTCTGAGAAATTCGTCATTAGATGATTTTGCCATGCGCAAACATCCTAGCATACACACGCCCAGATGGTAGCGTGTACTGCACACCAGGCTTCATGGTACCGCCTACTGTTCCCACACTACAAACCTACAGAGCGTGTGACTGTACTGAATACAGCAGGCGATTGTAACACGACAAGTATTTGTCTCTAAACATCCACAAACAGAAAAGGTACAGTAAAAATATGGTATAAATTCTTATGGGAGCCAAGCACGGTGGCTCACGCCTGGAATCCCAGCACTTTGGGAGGCTGAGGAGGGCAGATCACTTAAGGTCAGGAGTTCGAGATCAGCCTTGCCAACTTGACAAAACCCCGTCTCTACTAAAAATACAAAAAAAAAAAAAAAAAAAATAGCCGGGCGTGGTCATGGGCAACTGTAATCCCAGCTACTCAGGAGGCTGAGGCAGAGAATCACTTGAACCTGGGAGACGGAGCTTGCAGTGAGCCGAGATCTCGCCACTGCACTCCAGCCTGGGTGATGGAGCGAAACTCCGTCTCAAAAAAACAAAAACAAAAAACATAAAATTAGCTGAGCGTGGTGGCGCGCACCTGTTATCCCAGATACTTGGGAGGCTGAGGCAGGAGAATCGCTTCAACCCCTGGGTGACAGAGACTCTGTCTCGAAAAAAAAAAAAGTCTTATGGGACCCCCTTCACACATGCAGTCTGTCAGTGACCGAAACGCTGTTATACTGCACATGACTGTTTGTTGAATGAATTCTGAGTCTTGCCCCCGGGTCTGGAGGGCTTCTCTCGCCCTGCCTTCCCGCACTCCACTGCAGCCGTCATCTCATCGCGGGGAGAGTGAGAAGAACCCTGACCCCTCTCCCAGCGCCCACACCACCCAGGCAGCAGAGCAGGGCCAGGCAGGGTGCAGAGCCACCACTAAGTGGTTCTCAGGCCCCACCTCTGAACCTCCCACCCTTTGCGGACCAGGAGATTCATTCATTTGTTTATCCATTCATTCGTTCCACGCATAGCTCTCCAGCCCTGCTGCGTTCCTCGGCTGGGTGCCGGGGTGTAAGCAGAGGAGATAACAGCCAGGATACGTCCCAGTCCTCAAGGAGGTACACGTAAATAACACACGTGATGGTGACGCGGGGTTTAGAAACTGGCACGGGCTACGGGAAAAACTAGAAGGCAAATGAGTGTGGGGTGCTGGTGGCCTGGGGGGGAGAGGAGGAGGTGGCTTGTGAACTGAGAACTGGAGGAGGTGAGGGGTGAACTCAAGAGCTTAGAGACCCCCGGCAGCGGGGCCTGGGTCAGCGCCAGCCCAGGGCAGCGTTCTTTCTTTCTTTCTTTATTTTTCATACAAAGTCTCACTCTGTCTCCCAGGCTGGAGTACAGTGGCGTGATCTTGGTTCACTGCAACCTCCACCTCCCGGGTTCAAGGGATTCTCCTGCCTCAGCCTCCCCAGTAGCTGGGATTACAGGCGCCTGCCACAACACCTGGCTTATTTTTATATTTTTAGTAGAGACAGGGTTTCACCGTGTCGGCCAGTGTGGTCTCAAACTCCTGACCTCAAGTGATCCGCCGGCCTCGGCCTCCTGAAGTGCTGGGAGTACACGCATGAGCCGTGGCGCTGGGCCAGGACAGTGTTCTTGGAGCCTTGTCTCTGCTGAGGATGTCTCCAGAGATGGGTTCTCGGGAAGCAAGTGCGTGCCCCGCAGCCCCCAGGCACCTCTCCTGGGCCAGGAGGCCCCTGATCGCCCACTGCTCTCCCTCACAGCAGGCCTTTACTGTCGCTGTGTGCTCTGCCTGGACCACCCTCCCGCTGGGCACACCTGGAAAAGCCTCTTCATCCTTGGGCCCTCTCTGCTGCGCCGCCTCCTCCTCTAGGAAGCCCTCCTAGCTCCCCAGGGGGACTCTGCCCCTCAGTTCCAGTCCTGACTGCCTGGGGCTGGGAGGGGCTCCATGAAGTTCAGGGTGAACTCCGGAAGGGTCCCCCACAGCCCCCCCAGGGAGCCCGCTGGGGCAGATGTTCTAGACGGGGGCCCTCTTGCGTGTAGGGCAGGAGTGACATCAGCCGTCCACAACCTAGTAAATGTTTATGGGCCAGGGGGCCTGGGCTTTGGGGTTCCCTGGAGCCTAGCAAGAGGCCACCCCCTCCTGTTCCATTCTGGGGGGCCTCTCCTGCAGGCGGGGTGGGGGTGCCTGGCAGGCCTGCGCCAACCTTGGCAGCTGGCCCGGAATGGGCTGGGTAGGCGGCGAGCACAGCCCCTGGTCTGAGCCGTCGGCTCCCTTGAACACGGGGGCACCTGGGGCTGGGAGGTGCGAAGGGGCTTGTTGCCTTTACATTTCCAGTTCGCCCACCCCGGGCGGGCCTGAGTGTGTGATCCGTGGAAGAGGGCTGAGAGATCCGGTACAGGGTTTGGGCCACACATGGGCCTGGAGGGCTGGGGAAGGGCTGACAGGGAGCGGAGGCCTTCGTGGAACTGGTCCCAGAAGCGGCTGTGGTGCAGGGCTGAGGGTGACCGTCGTGGGGACTTGGACTAGTCTTTTCTCCTGTCCAGCCTTCGGTGTCCTTGGCTGGAGATTTGGGGCTATATTGCCTATTCCTAGAAGCTGCCACCTGGCTGCTGCAGGCAGGATGCATGGGAAGGAAGGGGGATGAGGGACAGACAAGGACTCGAGTGCGGAGGAAGGGATGGAATCTGACGCCTGTTGTCACCGCGGGGCTGGGGGCCTGGGGATGACCACCCGGGTCCACGCTGCCTGACAGGCCGTGCCGCGGTGGGCGCTGCCCCCTGCCGGCCGCAGCAGAGACAGAGGAGGCTGGTGCCCTTGAGCGGATGGGATGCCTGCAGGGAGCTGGAACTGTCTTTCTTTGTGAGGCATCTCTGAGGGGCCCTGATTCCCATTTACTAGGTGGAAAAGCTGAGGAGTGGGAGCTGCCGTCCTCTGAGGACAGAACAAGGAAAGAATCAAGTGCTGGGATTTGAACCCAGAGCCTTTGTTTTAACAACAACTCTGTTAGGGCCTGGACAGGTGTCAGGACCCCTGCCCCTCTGGGGCGGGGTAGGCGTGTCCACCCTTTCTCAGGGAGCCCGAGGCCCAGGCACCCAGCTCCAGAAGTGGACATGACTCTGAGCTACTGCATGCCCACCTTGGGCTGGAACACATGTGGACATCTGTGCTCTCTCCAGAGAGGACGTTCGAGGCAGGGGCTGAAAGAAGGGACCCAGAATCTCTGCACACAGTGGCTGGGCACAGTGGCTGATACCTATAAACCCAGCACTCTGGGAGGCCGAGGTGGGAGGACTGCTCGAGGCCAGGAGTTTGAGACTAGCCTGCACATCACAGTGAGATCCTATCGCTACAAAAAATAAAAATAAAAACAATTAGCTGGCTGTGGTGGTGCACACCTGCGGTCCCAGCTACCAGGGAGGCCTGAGATGAGAGGGTCGCATGAGCCAGGGAGGTCAAGGTTCCAGTGAGCCATGATCCTGCCACTGCCCTCCAGCTTGAGAGACAGAGTAAGACTATGTCTCAAAAAGACGAATTTTTTAGTAGAGACAGGGTCTCATTGCGTTGCCCAGGCTGGTTCCAAACTCCTGGCCTTGAGCAATCCTCCCGCCTCCACCTCCCAAAGTGCTGGGATTACAGGCTCAAACCACCAGGCCCAGCCTACAACTTTTTTTTTTTTTTTTTGAGATGGAGTCTCGCTCTGTCGTCCAGGCTGGAGTGCAGTGGCCGGATCTCGGCTCACTGCAAGCTCCGCCTCCCGGGTTTACGCCATTCTCCTGCCTCAGCCTCCTGAGTAGCTGGGACTACAGGCACCCGCCACCTCGCCCTGCTAGTTTTTTGTATTTTTTAGTAGAGACGGGGTTTCACCGTGTTAGCCAGGATGGTCTTGATCTTGTGACCTCGTGATCCGCCTGTCTCGGCCTCCCAAAGCGCTGGGATTACAGGCTTGAGCCACCGCGCCCGGCCGCAAAATATTTTTAAAAAATTAACTGGGCATAGTGGCGGTGGCCGTAGTCCCAGCTACTCGGGAGGCTGAGCGGGGAGGATTGCTTGGATCCAGGAGTTCCAGGCTGAGTTACTACCTGGAGGCGGACAGATAAGGATATGAGGCTGAAAGTCTGGCTTTTCACCACATCTAGGCCCCATGGGTGGGCTTGAGAAAAGGGAGGAAATGGGGCTGGACATGGGTGAGGAGCGGGCAGGAAGGCTACAGCCAGTCCCGCTGGCTCCTGCTGTCCCCGGCCTGCCAGCAGGACCCAGATCCATCCCAGCGGGGGCTGCGCACAGCTCCGCTCTCCTGGGTGGAGCCAGGAGCGCCCTAATTTACAGTCCACTGCAGCATGTCGGAGCTCGCAGGCTTCCTCTCCAGCTGCCAGGGAGCACGAGTCAGTTCTGGAAAAGGGGCCCGGGATGGTGCCAGCATTCCAGGGCCACCTAAATCACCGGCCTGACAGGTGGCGGGAAGGGATTGCAATTCTTTCCCTTGTCGCTGCCACCAGCCAGGTGCTGAGGGGCGTCCTGTCCCACTCTGTCTCAGCCCTAGGGGCTCCGAGTGACCTGCTGGATGGGGACGGCTGCTGGGCCAGCCTGTCCGGGGCTCTCCGCTCCAGTGCCCAGGAATTTGGAGACGGGGCCTGGGCGTGTTTTCTACATGTTGTTGGCTTTGGGGACAGGCCCAGAGAAGGGATAGCTCAAGATCTGCAGGGGGGTTGTGACCAGAGCCGACAGCGCTGAGGGAAGGGTTGTGGGCGGCGGGGCCCAGCTTCCACTTGCTGGCAGGTCACTGGCACGCTCCCGCCCTGCCCTGGGAACTGGGGGAAGCAGAGGCTGGGACGCATCCCAGCCATCTCCCCTCCTGGCTCCCGATGGCCCTAGCCTGATGCACTACCACTTCTGTGGGGCAAGGCTGGTACACTTGGCAGGGACGGCGGGCGGCAGGCAGGCGCGTGTGCGGGGGGCCTTATCTTATCTCCCTTCCTCACTCCCTCCCAGATCCGCCCTCGCTGGCCGCTGTGTCGCCATCACCAAGCCCTCCGGACACTGACACACACATAGACACAGAATTTATTTTTGGACGCATTCTGCGGGCTGGAGGTCCCGGCTGGCACAGGGCTCACACCTTGGGTTTTGCAAACATTTCCCAGCCCTCCAGCCGGCCCATCTTGACCAGGGAGGCCACTATGCCCAAGAACACGCAGGTGCTGGCGCCGATCCCGTAGCTGTGCGCTGTGGGAGTGGGGAGGTGATGTCAGGGCCGGGTGCGGCTCAGCCGGACCAAGATGCTCCACGCCCTGGCCAGTGCCTACCCTGGGAGCCAGAGTGAGACCCCTGACAGGACACTCTCTTCAGGGATTGTCACTCAGGAGGAGGGCCCTAGACTCTGGAGATGTGGAAACTGACGCACACAGGGAGGCTGGAGTCCAGGTCGCTTCCCAGCAGGAACCCAGGCTGTGGGTCCTCATCCCGCCCCACACTGATTGCCTCCTATGAGAGGGACACTGTGCTGCCCTCGCCTGGGGCTGCGGCAAGGCTGGGCACCGGGCAGTGGTGACACATCAGTGTGTCTCAGTCTCTCTTCTGCTCATGAATGCCAGGGCTAGGCCATACATCTGTCCCGTGGTCGGTGTACCGAGGAGCCTAGACAGTGCCCCCACTTCCCCGGGCTCTCCTGCTCCAAAGCCCCTGGGCCAGAGGAGGAAGGAGGTGTGTCCCACACACCAGGACCTACAGGGACTCACACTCTTTGAAGAGAGACAGGGAGGCTGGCTTGGGGACGGGGAGCAGTTCCAGCCCAAGCTAGGCTACAGTCAAGACCTCAACCCACCTCCAACCTCTGACCAGTTCCAGTGGGAGCTGGGGAGGGACAGGGCCTCCCCAAGGTCTTGACGCAGAGACAGAATAGGCCCTGCCCTCGCACCCTCCCTCTCTGCCTGCCCGGAACCTGCCATCCATCACTCCCAACATGCCAGGCCAGAGCGGCTGAGTTGCAAGAAGGCTCATTCACTCCTCCCGCTGGCCCTGAGGGCCCGAGCCTTGGCGGGCTGAGGGTAGGCCAGGGGCACAGGCGGGCACTGACCCTGAGCCTGGGCCCGTGGGAGAGCAGGAGGAGTGGTGTCTGGCTTATGCTCCAAGCGGGTTCCCCTGTGCCAAGCGGGGCCTCCTCCACCAGGGCTGCACCCTCTGATGGCTGCAAAGAAGGCCACTTGCTCCTCCAGGTGACTTTGGGCCAATTCATTCCCTCCCTGAGCCCTAATGCCCTTTTCTGTAAAGTGAAGGTTGCGGGGGCAGCTCCCCTGCAGGGCTCCAGGTGCAGGGAGAGAGCTGGCAGGGCGAGGACCAGCATCTCCTCTCTGACTCACAGGCCAGTGGCAGAGACAGGTGGTGACCTTGGTGACCTGTGTCCTCTGACAAGGCATGCAGAAGGAAGGGGACACAGAGTGAGGGTGGCGGGGATGCTGGCTTGTACACAGGTTGGTCAGGACAGTGAGGGGAACAGCATTCCAGGCAGTGCACTGCCATGCAAAGGCCCTGGGGATAGGACTGTGCCTGGCATGTGGGAGGAACAGCAAGGAGGCCCGTGTGGCTGGAGCAGAGTGAGGAGGGGAGGGTGGAGAGGGGACAGGGCAGGTCAGGGAGGGCCCTATGGGCTGAGCTGAAGGCTTAGCATGGTGGTACACAGTAAGTGCTTAAGCAGCAGCAGCAACTGTCGCTATGACTGAAATGGCTGGTGTTCAAGAAGGCTGCTTTGCTCCTTGTCTGGGATGGAACAGAGAGGGTGGAGGATGAGCAGAGGTCAGGGGTCATTCTGCCAGGCTGGGAGGAAGTGGGGGTGGGGAGCGGTCCACTCACTGCGTGCCCCCAGAGTCAGGCCTCCGGCGCAGCCACCGAGGAAATAGTTCAGGGGGTCGTCGGGCTTCTCGCGGACCTGGGCGCTGATGCAGGAGGTGAGGCCAAACACGGCCCCGACAGCAGCTGCCGGGTAGATGGGAAGAGTTGGCGCTGAGCAAGGGCCTGAGAGGGGCGCAGCAGGAGCCTCTTGGGCGCTCACTGCCAGCGTCTAGATGGAGACAGACGCCATGGCTCAGCCACTTGCTGTGCATGGCAGCCTCCCGGCCCCAGTCCTGGAGTTGGTGTCCTGGGCCTCCCTACCCTACATGTGTTCCCGATAAAGGAACACCCGACTTTCTCCTGGTGGCCGGCACTGGGGACACAGGCTGGGGAGTGAGGGAGAAGAGGCAGCTGTGAAATGTGCTCCGAGAGCTGCGGCTGTGCCAGGAGAGGGCCCAGCCATGCCTAGACCAGCTTGCTCACCTGCAGTGAACGTGTATTGTCCGACCTTAGCCACTCCTTCAAGGAAGGTGCCCGGAGGATTGAGTATGACTCTGTAGGCAGCGGCGGTCAGGCCTGCGAGACAGAGGGGAGGGAGGCTGCTCAGACCCCATTGCTGCTAAGCCCTTGCTTGGCCGGGCACCCCACTGGGTGGTGTCTCCCTCAGTCCTCATAATGCCCCCCAGGTGGCTCCCAGTAGCCCCCCTTCTTTGCCCATGGTGCCTCCGGCTGCTGAGTGGCAGAGTTGGATTTGAACTCGGGTTTGCTGCTCCAAAGTTGGGGGGCCTCTCACTTCCTTCCCCACTCCCTGCCAGGCCTCCCTTAGCCACTTTCTCAAGCCTGACCAGTACTGGCTCCTGCAGAGCACCTGCTGGGCACCCATCAGCCATGTTGGCCCTAGCTGGGCACCGGCTGGCAGATGGAGACTCATCCACATGGTGGACACAAGAACAGGCCTGAGACCTTGGTTCTGCAGCTGCTTCCGGCCTGCTCAGCTCAGCGGGCCAGCTCAGCGGCGCCCCCTACAGGCCCTGGCACCAGGGCCCCAGCTCTGGGTTCCCATCAATGGCTCTATTCTCCTGTGGGGCCCGGGGCTCCTGGGCCTAATCCCCCTTGGCAGCCGCTCTGCTTCCCTCCCTGGCTGCCAACGCCTCCTCCTTGCCACTCTCGACCCCCTCCTGCTGGCAGCTCGGGCCTGGGCTCGTTCTGCACACCTGGCTGCCTGGCTACCGCCCCCGCTGCCCAGCCTCACCCCTCCGGTCAGCTTTTCCATCTCTGCCATCTCCCCCGGCCGCCTGGCCCCTGACATTGGCTTCTATGCATGAGGAGCCTGGGCAGGGGCAGGGCCCAGAACCGAGGGCCAGGTAGGTGGCAGGGACAGAGGTTTGATCCCAGCCCACCGTCCCTGTTGGGAGCCTAGGGGCCTCACTCACCCTCCTGAGTGAGGCCGAGCAGGCCATTAGGCCGCCTCCTCCCAGAATCCACCCAGCTTCACCAGCCCCTCCACGGTGGATGGGCAGATTGAGCCAGCCCGAGCTGGGGCTCCCCAATCCTCCGCCTGAATGCTCCGGGCAGACAAGCGCCCCCCTCCTCCCTACAGCCTTGAAACGTGGCCCAGTTGCAGGCAGGGACCTCCTGCGGCCAGCCCATCCCAGAGAAAACAGAACTGCCAGGGATGGGCCGCAAGGGCCCTCATCCTCCTCAGGGCCTGATGGGCTCAGTCCTGTTATCCCCTCCTTCACGGGAGGTGAGGGGACCTCCGAGATGTAAAGCAATTCTCCAGAGGTCACCAGCACAGCGAGCCTGGACGCCAGGCAAGGCTGACCACAGCCCATGCTTCAACTGCCACGACTGCCCCAGGGGAGCAGGTTCCACCCCAGTTCCCCATCCGGCTTCACGGGACCCATGGGCCTTGCCAGGCCTGGCAGTAACCCCCCCAAATAGCACCCTAGCCTCAGATCCAGTCCAGCTCATATTGGTTCTGTCCCTCAAGAGCAACTGGGGGGGACTCACATCCAGCAGTGGGGTTCATATTCAGAGCAGCCCAGAGGAGGGACCGTCTGCTTCCCACAAGCACAGATGGGGAAACAGGCCCAGGATGCAGAGAAAGGGACCGCATATAAAAAGTGCCTTGTGGATCTGGTTTCTCCTAATCCCACACCAACCCCTGGGATCCCTGCTTGACCTCAGAAAGGTGGACAGAGGACCAGGTGTGGTGGCTCACGCCTGTAATCCCAGCACTTTAAAAGGCCAAGGTGGGTGGATCATTTGAGGTTAGGAGTTTGAGACTAGCCTGACCGACATGGTGAAATCCCATCTCTACTAAAAATACAAAAATTAGCCAGGCGTGGTGGTGCAAGTCTGTAGTACCAGCTACTCGGGAGGCTGAGTCAGGAGAACTGCTTGAACCCGGGAGGCGGAGGTTGCAGTGAGCCGAGATCGTGCCACTGCACTCTAGCCTGAGAGTGCAGTGGCACTATCTTGGCTCACGGCAAGCTCCGCCTCCCAGGTTCACGCTATTCTCCTGCTTCAACCTCTCGAGTTGGGACTACAGGCACCCGCCACCATGCCCGGCTAATTTTTTGTATTTTTAGTAGAGACAGGGTTTCACCATGTTAGCCATGATGGTCTTGATCTCCTGACCTCGTGATCCACCCACCTCAGCCTCCTGAGTAACTGGGATTACAGGTGCCCGCCACCATGCCCAGCTAATTATTATTATTATTGTATTCTTAGTAGAGACAGGGTTTCACCATGTTGTCCAGGCTGGTCTTGAACTCCTTACCCTGGGTGATCCACCTGCCTCAGCCTTGAAGATTCTTTTTTTTTTTTTTTTTTTGAGACGGAGTCTCGCTCTGTTGCCCAGGCTGGAGTGCAGTGGCCGGATCTCAGTTCACTGCAAGCTCCGCCTCCCGGGTTCACACCATTCTCCTGCCTCAGCCTCCCGAGTAGCTGGGACTACAGGCGCCCGCCACCTCGCCCGGCTAGTTTTTTGTATTTTTTAGTAGAGACGGGGTTTCACCGTGTTAGCCAGGATGGTCTCGATCTCCTGACCTCGTGATCCGCCCGTCTCGGCCTCCCAAAGTGCTGGGATTACAGGCTTGAGCCACCGCGCCCGGCCTGAAGATTCTTAATGAGAGGGGACTGACAGCCCTGCCTGGGACCTAATGAGTCCTGATCCAGAGCTGGGCCAGCCATGAGAGTTTTTTTTTTTTTTTTTTTTTGAGACAGAGTCTCGCTCTGTCGCCCAGGCTGGAGTGCAGTGGCGCGATCTTGACTCACTGCAACCTCTGCCTCCCGGGTTCACACCATTCTCCTGCCTCAGCCTCCCAAGTAGCTGGGACTACAGGTGCCCGCCACCACACCTGGCAATTTTTTTGTATTTTTAGTAGAGATGGGGTTTCATCATGTTAGCCAGGATGGTCTCGATCTCCTGACCTTGTGATCCAACTGCCTCGGCCTCCTCCCAAAGTGCTGGGATCACAGGTGTGAGCCACCGCGCCGGCCTTTTTTTTTTTTTTTTGAGACAGGGTCTTGCTTTGTCCCCCAGACTGGAGAGCAGTGGCACAATCTTGGCTCACTGCAAGCTCTGCCTCCTGGGTTCACGCCATTCGCCTGCCTCAGCCTCCCCAGTAGCTAGGACTACAGGCGCCCACCACCACGCCTGGCTAATTTTTTGTATTTTTAGTAGAGACGGGGTTTCACCGTGTTAGCCAAGATGGTCTCGATCTCCTGACCTCGTGATCCGCCCACCTCGGCCTCCCCAAGGGCTGGGATTACAGGCGTGAGCCTTGGCGCCTGGCTGCCATGAGAGTCTTATAACCCTCTCATCTCAAGAGGCAACTACAGACAAGACTCAGTGACGCCCCCAGAACCCAGTCACCGAGGGACTCCTGGTCGGAACCTCCTTATGCCACCCCCATATGCCAGTGGTCCTGGCCAAGAGGCCCCTAGCAGCTCATGTAGCACGGCTGACACCGTGAGCGTGCCCACCATCCTCCATCCCTTCCAAAGTCCTTGAACTGGGAGTGGACGAGCTGGGACCCCCTGATCATCCCATAGAGCTCAAGGACTGCCCCACCCCAACTCTGCTACAGCTGTCATCCAGTTGTGGTGTCCTGCCATATCCACCCCTCCAGGAGCCCTCAGAGCCCTTTAAAAGGCCCCCTTCCCTCTGCTCCCCCTCTGCTGGTTCCCTCTGAGCCTCCCACAGGGACCACCAGACCCAGTGTGAATTCATTCATTCATTCATTCAGCTACTGTCGCTCATTCTCCTGCATTCATTCATTCATTCAGCCACTGCCACTCATTCACTCTCATTCATTCATTCAGCTACTGCCACTCATTCATCATTCATTCATTCAGCTACTGCCACTCATGCACTCATTCATTCACTCATTAATTCACTCAAAGTTACCGAGTACCTAACAAGGTGCCACATTCACTCATTCATTCACTCACAAATGATACCCACAAGATGCTTCATTCATTCATTCATCCATAGTTATTGTGTGCCCACAGGTCCTGGGCTCTGCTGAGTACAGTCTCCCCGTCGTCCAGGGCCCCCAACTCAGGGAAACCAGCCATGAAACAATTTATCTCCCTCAGATGAGAAGTTAGGGGAGCCCCGGAATGAAGTGAGTGGGGCAGTGAGGGGAGGACCCAGAAACAAGTTTCAGCCAAGTTCTGTACACTGAGTGGAGCTGTCACTGAAGAATTTAGGGAGAAGGCCGGGTGCGGTGGCTCATGCCTGTAATCCCAGCACTTTGGGAGGCCAAGGTGGGCAGATCACCTGAGGTGAGGAGGTCCAGACCAGCCTGGCCAACATGGTGAAACTCTGTCTCTACTAAAAACACAAAAATTAGCCAGGCATGGTGGTAGGCACCTGTAATCCCAGCTACTTGGGAGGCTGAAACAGAAGAATACATTGAACCTGGGAGGCAGAGGTTGCAGTGATCCAAGACTGCACCACTGCACTCCAGCCTGGGTGACAGAATGAGACTCTGTCTCAAAAAAAAAAAAAAAAAAAAAACCTTAGGGAGAACGAATGTCACTCTTGAAGACCCCTGGGCACCCTTGGAGGGCTCACAGAAGCCCTGACCACCCCTAAATCTAAATGTGATGCCATCAGAGATCCCCTGACATGGCGACTCTGTCAAAAGTTCCGACCTCCCCCTTTAAGACCCCTAGGGAGCCCCCCTGGTCCCAGAAGTCCTTCACTCATCAGCACCACACCCCGAGACAAGCTGTCTCCTCCTTCCAGCCCCATCTGGGACCTGATGAGTCTCAACCTGTGGCTGAGAATTAAAGGACATGATGCCCATGAAACGCTTAGGCTGGAAGGGGTAAGACTCAGGTCTACCCTATAAGAGAATGCCAGGGCCTGCCGGGTGTGGTGGCTCACGCCTGTAATCCCAGCACTTTGGGAGCCTGAGGCGGGCGGATTGCCTGAGGTCAGGAGTTCCAGATCAGTCTGGCCAACATGGTAAAACCCCGTCTCTACTAAAAAATACAAAATAATTAGCCGAGCGTGGTGGCGCGCGCCCGTAATCCCAGCTACTTGGGAAGCTGAGGCAGAGGAATTGCTCGAACCAGGGAGGTGAAGGTTGCAGTGAGCCGAGATCGCGCCACTGCACTCCAGCCTGGGCGACAGAGCAAGATTCTGTCTAAAAAAAAAAAAAAAAAAAAAAAAAGAGAGAGAGAGAATGCCAGGGCTTGTGGGTCCCTCTTATTCCCCTGCAAGACTACCCTCATAGTAGCTCCTGATCCACCTCACCTAGGACCTCTCTGGCAGTCCCAGTAAAACCTTCAGGTGTGCCGGGCGCGGTGGCTCAAGCCTGTAATCCCAGCACTTTGGGAGGCCGAGACGGGCGGATCACGAGTTCAGGAGATCGAGACCATCCTGGCTAACACGGTGAAACCCCGTCTCTACTAAAATACAAAAAAAATTAGCCGGGCGAGGTGACGGGCGCCTGTAGTCCCAGCTACTCGGGAGGCTGAGGCAGGAGAATGGCGTGAACCCGGGAGGCGGGGCTTGCAGTGAGCTGAGATCCGGCCACTGCACTCCAGCCTGGGCAACAGAGCCAGACTCCGTCTCAAAAAAAAAAAAAAAAAAAAAAAAAAAAAAAAAAAACCTTCAGGTGTCCCTAACCACTCAGCACCCCCTGACCACAGAAAGACCTCATCCCACCCCAAAACTTTCTCAAACTTTTGTACCGCCCTCAGATGCCCCAATCATGACTCATGATCACCTCTAACAATCTGCTACCCCGTTGGAAAGTCTCGTGGTCCCCTAGCTCCTTGGACCTGATAATGGCCATGTCTCACTCAACAATTTCCCCGAGCCTGGCGATCGCTTGGGACCGCCTCAGACGACCCCGGGGACTAGTTTGTCGCATGTCACGACCTCCCAGTGCTCCCCAACCCTGCTAGATTCCCTACCAACATCCATTTCACACAAGATCCCCCCTCTACGACTGCCCAAGACACCCCGATGACGACCACGTGAGTACCCGCGAGACTCCCAGCCCCGTTCGATTCAAAAAGACAGCCCCCAGTGACCCCACGACCTCCCTGCGGCCTCGGCCCTCCACCCTCCGGGCCCGGTCGGCGCTCACCAGCGACGCTGGCAATACTGGTGGTGACGTAGGCTTTGCGGTGGCAATCGGTGCCATCGGGGATATCCCAGTACTGATGAAAAACCTTCGGCGCCATAGCCTGCTACCCTGATCCCACACCTCAGACCCCGCCGGCTCGGCAAGAGCAAGGGCAGACGCAGCTGGCTATCGCGAGACTTCTCGGGCTGCGCGCGCAACCTCTCGGGGTAGCGGGCCGGCAACAAGTGAGCAACTTTATTGACAGCCGCGGACGTGGACACGGATCGCGCCACGCGCCAGGGACGGGCCTGGTGGAAGAGAGCAGCACGTGCACCCCCAGGCCGATTCCCAGAGGGTAAAACTGAGGACGACTGCGATCAGTGCAAACAGATTTCGCTAGTCCCAGCTCAGGGAATCCTAGGTTAGGGACGGTTTGACTACCAGAAGCGGGGACTAATCTACTAGGGGAGGGGCCAGGCTCAGACTGGGACGGGCGGGACTGCAGTTGATAGCAGCGAGACAAAACGAGACAATGGCTGTGGGGCGGGGCTTGGCGGGGATGTGGCCACACCCAGTGTCAGAATCTGTATTGCGAGTGGTCATGCCCTGTGGTCAGTCACCAAGCTGGAGTCTAAGCCGCGTGCTACTGTTTTGGGCCATGGACAGGATCAGGGGCGGGGATTATCGGGAAGATGACCAATGACAATACTAGACGGAAAAGTGACCAATGACAATACTAGAAGCTCCGCGGGACGTGGCCTCTGTCCAACCAGCGGCTATTCCACGCCCTAGGCCGGATGAAGTACCCAGGCGCTTGACTTGAGGGCGTGGCTAGAATTGGAGGGAGAACCTAAAAGGGACTTGACCAATCCGAGACTGTATAAAGGATAAAAGGGCGAGGCCGTGCCTGGATCTGCCCCTGACGGGCAACATGCTGTTTCGCGGAGTCCGGGCCAATCCTGGTGTTAGCTTCCAAGTAGGGCGGGGACAGTATCGAAGGTGTCACCAATCCCGTTTCCAGAGCCTGAGTTGCGCCAGCCGCCAAAGGATGTGGCCAGCCTGGGGGCGTGGCTGTCAAGATCTTGTCCAATCCTAGAGTGAGCCCAAACTCAGGGGCGGAGTTTCATGATCCCGGAACCGGTGGTAGTGTTTGGGTTTGAGGAGAGCGCGACCTAGCCCTGTGGGGCGGAGTCTAGCGGGGTCAGCGACCAATCGCGCCGAGGCTCAGAGGGGCGGGGCCACCCCAGGGGCGGGGCCTTGTCAGTTCCGGGCCGCCCGGGGGCGTGGCCGGGCCTGGACAGCGGCCTGGGCCATGTCGGCGCCGCCTGCCCTGCAGATCCGGGAGGCGAACGCACACCTGGCGGCCGTGCACCGGCGCGCGGCGGAGCTGGAGGCGCGGCTGGACGCGGCGGAGCGCACGGTGCACGCCCAGGCCGAGCGCCTGGCTCTCCACGACCAGCAGCTGCGCGCTGCCCTAGACGAACTGGGTCGCGCCAAGGACCGGTGAGACCCGGGGCCGGCCAGGTGGACTTCACCGAGGCGGTGGGCGGAGGCAGAGCCGAGGCTGGAAAGCAAGGAAGGGTAGGGGGAACCGTATGCACTCGTATGGAAGCTAGACTGATTATGGGATTGATAAAAACACCAAAAAACTCTAATTAGTAATCAGTATGTAAAGTTGAGAGAAGTGACACAGGTGTGGGCCTCTAACTTCAAACAGGCCCACTTTCCCACAGGTGCTGAGCGACTCAGGTACCACAGACCGCCCAGCGTAGGCACTGGGAGCCATAGCAGGCTCTTCAGCTGGGGAAGAGGGGATCATATCAGCATTTTTTTTTGTTGTTTTTGAGATGGAGTCTCACTCTGTCGCCCAGGCTGGAGTACAGTGGCACGATCTCAGCTCACTGCAACCTCCGCCTCTCAGGTTCAAGCAATTCTCCAGCCTCAGCATCCCAAGTAGCTGGGATTATAGGCACCTGCCACCACGCCTGGCTAATTTTTTTGTATTTTTAGTAGAGAGAGGGTTTCACCATACTGGTCAGGCTGGTCTCGAACTCCTGACCTGAGGTGATCTGCCCACCTCGGCCTCCCAAAGTGCTGGGATTACAGGCATGCGCCACAATGCCCAGCCCATATCAGCATTTTAACTTTTTAAATTTATTATGAGTTTTTTGAGACTGAGTTTCACTCTTGTCGCCTAGGCTGGAGTGCAGTGGCACGATCTCAGCTCACTGCGACCGCCGCCTCCCGGGTTCAAGCGATTCTGCTGCCTCAGCCTCCTGTGTAGCTGGGATTAGAGGTGCCAGCCACCACGCCCGGTCAAATTTTTGTATTTTTAGTAGAGATTGTTTTTTGTCATGTTGGGCAGGCTGGTCTCTAACTTGTGACCTCAGGTGATCCTCCCGCCTCAGCCTGCTAAAGTGCTGGGATTACAGGCGTGAGCCACCACCTCCGGCCTAAATTTATTATTTTTGAGGCAGGGCCTCACTCCTATGCCCAGGCTGGAGTGCAGCCTCGATCTCCGGAGCTCAGGTGATTCTCCCATCTCAGTCTGACCACCGCCAGTAGCTGGGACTACAGGCGTCCACCACCACGCATGGCTAATTTTTTTGTAGAAACAGTTTTGCCATGTTGCCCAGTTTGGTCTTGAACTCCTGGGCTCAAGCAATCCTCCCACCTCACCCTTCCAAAGTGCTGGGATTACAGGCATAAGCCACCACGCCTATCTGTCTTTTATTATTTTTGAGATGGGATCTTGCTCTGTTGCCCAGGCTGGAATGCAGTGGTGCAATCTCGACTCACTACAGTCTCACCCTCCCTCCTCAGCCTCTCAAGTAGCTGGGATCACAGGCATGCGACACCACACCTGGCTGATTAAAAAAAAAAAAAAAATCCTTTAGAAATGGGGCCAGACTGTTGCCTAGGCTGGCCTGGAACTTCTGGGCTCAAGCGATCCTCCCACCTCAGCCCCCCAAGTGCTGGGATTACAGGCATGCGCCACCATGCTGTCCCATATCAGCATTTTTGAAGAGTCCCTCTGATAGCTGAGGATGAAAGAGATGAGACAGGCAGGGTGGGAGGAGCTGGGCTCCAGGTGGGAACTATTAATTCAGAGCTAATTGGACATTCATTCATTTTTACCGAGCATCTGCTGTGTGCCGGGCACTCATCCATTCATCTTCATTGAACCCCTACTGTGTGTCAGGCACTATGCTGGGTACTGGAGCACATCAGTAAGACCTACTCAGCCTTGCCCATTGGGCGTCCACAGTCCAGTGGAGAGATAGACATGTCACTGGGCAGTTACATCATCAGTGGTCAACGGCTGTGATGGAGGGGCATATGGGGCTCTGAGGGGTCTCAGAGGGAAGGCTTCCTGGAGGAAGAGCCTACTAAGAATAGATGGGGAGGCCGGGCGCAGTGGCTCAAGCCTGTAATCCCAGCACTTTGGGAGGCTGAGGCAGGCAGATTACTTGAGCTGAGGAGTTTGAGACCAGCCTGGCCAACATGGCAAAACCCCGTCTCTACTAAAAATATAAAAAAGTAGCTGGGTGTGGTGGCGGGCACCTGTAGTCCCAAGCTACTCGGGAGGTTGAGGCACGAGAATCGCTTGAACCCAGGAGGCAGAGGTTGCGGTGAGCCGAAGTTGCGCCACTGCGCTCCAGCCTGGGCGACAGAGAGAGACTCTGTCTCAAACAAACAAACAAACAAAATGCCATAAATTAAGTGGCTTAAACAAGATGTTTGTTTCTCAGCGTTCTGGAGGCTGGACGTCCGAGAGCAGGGTGCCTGCATGGTCAGGTTATGGCGAGGGCCCTCTTTCTGGCTTGCAGATTTCTGGCTTCTCTCTGCATCCTCACAGGGCAGAGCGAGCTAGGGAGTTCTTTTGTATCTCTTCATATAAGCATACTAATCCCATCATAGAGACCCCCACCCTGACAACCTCATCTAACCCTAATCATCTCCCAAAGGCTCCATCTCCAAATACCCTTCTGCTATGGTTAGGCTTTGTGTCTCCACCCAAATGTCAGCTTGAATCGTAATCCCGTAATGCCCACGTGTCGTGGGAGGGACTGGTGGGAGGTAAGTGAATCATGGGGGATGGTTTCCCCTTCATGCTGTTCTCGTGATAGTGAGTAAGTTCTCACGAGATCTGATGACTGGGAGCAATGGCTCACGCCTGTAATCTCAGCACTTTGGGAAGCTGAAGCGGGCAGATCACCTAAAGTCAGGAGTTCGAGACCAGCCTGGCCAACATGGTGAAACCCTGTCTCTAGTAAAAATACAAAAAAAAGGCCGGGCGCGGTGGCTCACGCCTGTAATCCCAGCACTTTGGGAGGCCGAGGCGGGCGGATCACAAGGTCAGGAGATCGAGACCACGGTGAAACCCCGTCTCTACTAAAAATACAAAAAAAATTAGCCGGGCGCGGTTGTGGGCGCCTGTAGTCCCAGCTACTCGGGAGGCTGAGGCAGGAGAATGGCGTGAACCCGGGAGGCGGAGCTTGCAGTGAGCCGAGATCGCGCCACTGCACTCCAGCCTGGGCGACAGAGCGAGACTCTGTCTCAAAAAAAAAAAAAAAAAAAAAAAAAAAAAATTAGCTGGGCATGGTGGCATACACCTGCAGTCCCAGCTACTGGGGAGGTTAAAGCAGAATTGCTTGAACTCGGGAGGCGGAGGTTGCAGTGAGCTGAGATGACACCACTGCACTCCAGCCTGGATGACAGAGCTAGATTCTGTCTCAATCAATCAGTCAGAGATCTGATGGTTTTATAAGGGAGTCTCCCTTTGCTGGTCTCTCTCTCTCCTGCTGCCCTGTAAAGAGGTGCCTTCCATCATGGTTGTAAGTTTCCTGAGGCTACCCCCAGCCATGTGAAAATGTGAGTCAATTACACCTCTTTATAAATCGCCCAGTATCAGGTATGTCCCTATAGCATCGTGAGAATGGACTAATACACCTCCCACTGGGGTTAGGGCTTCATGATATGAATTTTGGGGAAACAGAAACATTCCGTTCAGGCCGGGTGCAGTGGCTCAGCCTGTAATCCCAGCACTTCGGGAGGCCAAGGCGGGTGGATCACTTGAGGTCAGGAGTTCAAAACCAGCCTGGCCAACATGGCAGAACCTTGTCTCTACTAAAACTACACAAATCAGTCAGGCATGGTGGCACATGCCTGTAAATCCAGCTACTCGGGAGGTTGAGGCAGGACAGTTGTTTGAACCCGGGAGGCAGAGGTTGCACTGAACTCCAGTCTGGGCAATAGAGCGAGACTCCGTCGCAAAAATTATAATAATAGGCTGGACATGGTGGCTTATGCCTGTAATCCTAGCACTTTGAGAGGCCACGGTGGGCGGATCATGAGGTCAGGAGTTTGAGACCAGCCTGACCAGCATGGGGAAACCCCGTCTCTACTGAAGATACAAAAAATTAGCCGGGCGTGGTGGCGGGCACCTGTAATCCCTGCTACTAGGGAGGCTGAGGTAGGAGAATCACTTGAACCCTGGAGGCAGAGGTTGCAGTGAGCTGAGATCGCGCCATTGCACTCCAGCCTGGGCAACAGGGCGAGACTTCATCTCAAAAAAAAAAAAAAAAAAAGTAAAATATAATAATAATAATAGTAAAAACAAAGAAACATTCCGTTCATAACCAGGCAGGACCCTGAGGCAGTGGTGAGGAATGCGGGCTTTATCCCAAAGGTGATGGGGTCTGGAGCAGGGAGGAACAAGCGCCGTGGTCCTCAGTTCCGTAATCACCTCCTCTTGCCTTCTTGCCAGTGAGATTGCCACACTCCAGGAGCAGCTGATGACCTCAGAGGCCACTGTCCACAGCCTGCAGGCCGCCGTGCACCAGAGGGACAAACTCATTAGGCAGTTGCAGCCCCGGGCTGAGCTGCTGCAGGACATCTGCCGCCGCCGACCACCCCTGGCCGGGCTGCTGGCTGCCCTGGCTGAGGCTGAGCGCCTGGGGCCCGTGCCGGCCAGTGACCTTGGCCACCCACCCCCCGGTGGGCCTGGTCCACCCCTTGCCAATAGCACTGGGGAAGAGGCAGACAGGGACCCCCTCCAGCCTGCGGTGTTTGGGACCACAGTGTGAGCCCGGAATGCAGATTCCAGAATGGAGACAGAAAGCCACTGCTGTCAATGTCCTTGGGAGTCACCAGCGTCCTGCAGGGGGACCCTATGGCAGAGCCACAGTCCTGTCTAAGCATCAGAACGGGCTAAACAGTCAAAGTTTTCAAATAGGCCCACAGGCCAGATGCAGACGTTTAACCCAGACAGAAGTGTTCTTGTTTGTTTGTTTTTAAACTTTGAATCAGTCACCCTTGCTAAAAACCTGGCAATGCAAACACAAAGATCGGGATTTCTGGCAAGACTTGGCCATGCTTGCCTGGAGTCCAGGGCACCCTCTTTAGCCAGGGTGTGAGTTTCTGTTGGTCTTTTTTTTTTTTGAGACAGAGTCCCACTCTGTCACCCTGGCTGGAGTGCAGTGGTGTGATCTTGGCTCACTGCAAACTCCACCTTCTGGGTTCAAGCGATTCTCCTGCCTCAGCCTCCCAAGTAGCTGGGATTACAGATGTGCACCACCACGCCCAGCTAATTTTTGTATTTTTAGTAGAGATGGGGGTTTCACCATGTTGGCCAGGGTGGTGTTGAACTCCTGGCTTCAAGTGATCTGCCTGCCTAGGCCTTCCAAAGTTCTGGGATTACAGGTGGGAGCCACCGTGCCTGGCCTCTGTTGGTCTTACCTCTCTTAGTTTGTCTGGCCCCTGAAGCACCTGAATTGAGACTTCTCTCTTTTTCTGTCTGGTGAATGCAAATGGTATCAAGTTCCCCATTATTTGAGTTTTTCTCCTTTTTTTGTGGGGGGCGGGGAGCTGCCCTGATTCTTGTTCCTACTGAAGCAGCCCTGATCCCAGGACTAATGCATTTTCTTAGTTTTCTATCCCACACCAGAATTGGGAGGCTCCAGCCAATAAAGACAAATTTATTTTTATTTATTCTTTACAGAGACAGGGTCCCACTGTGTCGCCCAGGCTGGAGTGCAGAGGTGTGATCATGGCTCACTGCAGCCTTGAACTCCTGGGCTCAAGAGATCCTCCCACCTCAGCCTCCCGAGTAGCTGGGACTACAGGCATGTGTCCCCATGCCCGGCTAATTATTTTATTTTTTTAAAGTTTTTCTGAGACGGAGTCTCCCTCTGTCACCCAGGTTGGAGTGCGGCGGTGCGATCTCGGCTCACTGCAACCTCCACCTCCTGGGTTCAAGTGACTCTCCTGCCTCAGCCTCCTGAGTAGCTGGGATTACAGGCACGCGCCACCATGCCTGGCTAATTTTTAAAATTTTAGTAGAAACAGGCTTTCGCTATATTGCCCAGGCTCAAGCGACCTTATGAGCCACCACACCACACCCAGCTTCATTTTATTTTCTTTACTGAACTTGTTACCGTCAGAGTGTAAGCTCTATGAGGGCAGGAATTTTTGTCTGTCTTGTTCTCTGTTTGTCACCAGTGCCTGACACACCCCAGGAAGAACAGGATGGGTCTGTGGGCTCCTAAAGGGACCCCTAGTACATCTGCTGACGTGATGAGGCCCCCTCGAGCCAGCCTAGCTTTTTTTTTTTTTTTTTTTTTTTTTTTTGAGATGGAGTCTGGCTCTGTCACGCAGGTTGGAGTGCAGTGGTGTGATCTTGGCTCACTGAAACCTCCGCCTCCCAGGTTCAAGCAATTCTCCTGTCTCATCCTTCAGAGTAGTTGGGATTACAGGCGCCCACCACCACACCTGGCTAATTTTGTATTTTTAGTAGAGACGGGGGAGGGGGAGGGGCTTTCACCATGTTGACCAGGCTGGTCTCAAACTCCTGACCTTAGGTGATCTACCCGCCTCGGCCTTCAAAAGTGCTGCGATTATAGGGGTAAGCCACCATGCCCGGCCCTAGCCTAGCTTTTGTAGCATGCAACTGTCTCCTTTTTATACGCCCTAAAGAATCTATTTTTGAACTCCTTGTTTCTGCGCTGTCCTTCTTAGTCCAAGACATTCACGGTGCTTTACTTGTTGTCAAACCAGGGAAAGGAGAAAACTCCTGTGCCTTTCGGGGCCAGCCATTCCCCCACCTCCTCACTCAGGGAACTGTCACACCAGGAACCGCCGAGGGGCACAGCCTGTTTCAGACCAGAAAGGTCGGAGGCCACCCACGGCCCTCAGGATGGCGCCCGCCTGCCTGCCTGGCAACAGTGACCCCTCAGTGCAGTGACAATGGGCCCATTTTCTCCTCTGGATGAACAAGGAGGGGGGTTGTTTGTACAAAGGAAAGGCAGGCTGGGGCCTGTCTGTGCTCAAGAATAAACCGGATGATTTCCTGGCCTGGGTCCTTCATCCTTTCATCCTGGCTTGGGGGCAAGAGGGAGGCCCTCTGTGTTATCTGTGCCTCATGGTAGGGTCCTGCTGGGCCAGGTAGAATCTAGGGAGCGTGCGCAAAGCACTCTCTACACCGATTGCGTCTAATCTTCGAGTTCCCTGTAGACATAGGCTTTGTCCTCATTTTACAGCTGTGGAAAGTGAGGCCCAGGCCAGGTGTGGGGCTCAGGCCTGTAATCCCAACACTTTGGGAGGCTGAGATGGGTGGATCACCTGAGGTCAGGAGTTCGAGACCAGCCTGGCCAACATGGTGAAACCCCGTCTCTCCTAAAAATACTGAAATTAGCCAGGTGTGGTGGCGGGCACCTGTAATCCCAGCTACTCAAGAAGAATTGCTTGAACCCGGGAGGCGGAGGCTGCACTGAGTGGAGATCGCACCACTGCACTCCAGCCTGGGCAACAGAGTGAGACTCGGTCTCAGAGAAAAAACAAAAAACCATAACAGCAGCAACAACAACAAAAAAACCAGAGGCCCAGAGGTGTGAAGGGAACACACTCCAGGTCTGGAGGGCCAGGGCCACTTTCAATTCTGGGGGAAGTTATTGCTCAAATTCTGTTTTCTTTTTGTTTTTAAAGAGACAAAAGTCTCACTGTTGCCCAGGCTGATCACAACTCACTGCAGCCTCAAAATCCTGGGTTCGGCTGGGCACAGTGGCTCACACCTATAATCTCAGCACTTTAGGAGGCCAAGGCAGGTGGATCACCTGAGGCCAGGAGTTTGAGACCAGCCTGGCCAACATGGTGAAACTCCGTTTCTACAAAAAAATGCAAAAATTAACTGGGTGTGGTGGCGCATGCCTGTAATCCCAGCTACTCGGGAGTCTGAGACAGGAGAATTACTTGAACCCGGGAGATGGAGGCTGTAGTAAGCCGAGATTGCGCCACTGCACTCCAGCTTGGGTGACAGAGGGAGACTCCCTCTAAAAAAAAAAAAAAAAATCCTGGGCTCAAGCTATCCTGCCACCTCAGCCTGCCAAGTAGCTGGGACCGCAGGCATATGCCACCATGCCTCGCTGAGTTTTTTGCATTTTTTCTAGAGATAAGGTCTCATTACATTGCCCAGGCTGGTCTTGAACTCCTGGCCTCAAGTGATCCTCCTGCATTGACCTCCCAAGAAATTCTTACTAAACATGTAAAAATGAGATGCCAAAACAGCACTTCAATAATAGTGGTTATATTTTATAGTTCTCTACACAGACAAAAAAAAAAAAAATGCTGCTTGTAACACTCATAGACATAAAAGTATTTCTCTATTTAAATAATTCTGGATTGCAGTGAGCCCTCAGGATTTTGGCAGCCAGATGTCACCATGGTTTCTCATAAAACTGATGATGTTACATCAGTGGTGGCTTGAATCAAGATGCTGGGTTGCCTGTAACCTACAGATTGGTTTCAGACTCCAAAGGCAACCTCTTTTTTTTTTTTTTGAGACGGGAGTCTGGCTCTGCCGCTCTGCCACCCAGGCTGGAGTATGATCTTGGCTCACTGCAACCTCCACCTCCAGGGTTTAAGTGATTCTCCTGCCTCAGCCTCCCAAGTAGCTGGGATTACAGGCATGCACCACCATGCCCAGCTATTTATTATTATTATTATTATTATTATTTGAGACGGAGTCTCCCTCTGTCGCCTGGGCTGGAGTGCAGTGGCCAGATCTCAGCTCACTGCAAGCTCTGCCTCCCGGGTTCACGCCATTCTCCTGCCTCAGCCTCCCGAGTAGCTGGGACTATAGGCGCCCACCACCTCGCCCGGCTAGTTTTTTGTATTTTTTAGTAGAGACGGGGTTTCACCGTGTTAGCCAGGATGGTCTCGATCTCCTGACCTCGTGATCCGCCTGTCTCGGCCTCCCAAAGTGCTGGGATTACAGGCTTGAGCCACCGCGCCCGGCCTATTATTATTATTTTTTAGTAGGGATGGGGTTTCACCATGTTGGCCAGGCTGGTCTTGAACTCCTGACCTCAAGTGATCCATCCGCCTCAGCCTCCCAAAGTGCTGGGATTACAGGCGTGAGCCACTGCGCCTGACCTCTTTTTTAAGTTATTTATTTATTGAGGCAGAGTCTCTGTTGCCCAGGCTGGGGTGCAGTGGTGTGGTCTTGGTTCACTGCAACCTCTGCCTCCCAGGTTCAAGTGATTCTTTTGCCTCAGCCTCCAGAGTAGCTGGGATTACAGGCACCCGCCACCGTGCCTGTTTTTTTTTTTTTTTTTTTTTTTGGTACAAGTCTTGCTCCTGTCCCCCAGTCTGGAGTGCAATGGCACGATCTCGGCTCCCTGCAACCTCTGCCTCTCAGGTTCAAGCAATTCTCCTGCCTCAGCCTCCCGAGTAGCTGGGACTATAGGCGTGTACCACCACGCCCAGCTAATTTTGTATTTTTAGTAGAGATGGGGTTTCACCATGTTGGCCAGGCTGGTCTCGAACTGCTGACCTCATGATCTGCCCGCCTTGGCCTCCCAAAGTGCTGTGATTACAGGCGTGAGCCACCGTGTCTGGCTAATTTTTGTGTTTATAGTAGAGACAGGGTTTCACCATGTTGGCCAGGCTGGTCTTGAACTGCAGACCTCATGATCTGCCCGACTCGGCCTCCCAAAGTGCTGGGATTACAGGCGTGAGCCACTGCGCCTGGCCAGTTTATTCATTTTTTAAGAGGCGGGGTCTTACTCTGTAACCCAGGCTGGAGTGCAGTGGTGCAATCATAGCTCACTGCAGCCTCCAACTCCCAGGCTGAAGCGATCCTCCTGCCTCAGCCTCCCGAGTAAGTGGGATTACAGGAACACACCACCATGCCTGGCTAATTTTTTGTGTTTTTTGTAGAGATGGGGGGTCTCACTATGTTGCACAGGCTGGACTCAAACTCCTGGGCTCAAGTGATCTTCCTGCCCTGGATTCCCAAAGTGTTAGGATTATAGGCATGAGCCACTGTGCTTAGGCAAGGCAACTTCTGACAATATAATTGCGCTGTGGGCGAGGTAAGACCAGGCTTGGAGAAGGCTCCGATTGATGATCCTTAGTTCTGGGGGAACAGTGGGTCCCCAAACAGGGCCCATGTTGCAAGTCCTGGGAAACTCACCCATCTTAGCGGGCAGGTATATCCGACATCTCTGTTGAAGGCCTTCGGTGAGGTGGCTTCGTCCCTTGAGGTTTATGTCCGGGATCAGGGCTGCTCCTCCACTTGGGGTCACGACCTCTGGCTCACCACCTTGTCAGGAGCGAGCCCACTAAGTCACATTTCAGGCCTGAAAACCAACAGCAAATCATCTGTAAAGACAGAAGTCCTGGGACAGGCTTCTAACGACCGCCAGTGACAAGCCTTGTGGGGCAGTGAGCAGAGGTGTCCCTCATGCTCAGTTCAGTCCCTGTGGGGTTGCAGGACCTGCCCTTGGAGGTGGGCCTGGGCAGGAGGTCTTGGGGCCCCAGGACCTGGGGCTTTATTTTTATTTTTTTCTTTTTGAGATGGAGTCGCCCAGGCTGGAGTGCAGTGGTGTGATCTTGGCTCACTGCAACCTCCACCTCATGGGTTCAAGAGATTCTCCTGCCTCAGCTTCCTGAGTAGCTGGAATTACAGGTGCCCACCACCATGCCCAGCTAATTTTTGTATTTTTTAGTAGAGACGGGGTTTCACCACGTTGGACAGGCTGGTCTCGAACTCCTGACCTCGTGATCTGCCCACCTCGGCCTCCCACAGTGCTGGGATTACAGGTGTGAGCCACCGCGCCCGGCCCACCTGGGACTTTGTTGTTGTTGTACAATAGAAACAGGGTCTCTATATGTTCCGCAGGCTGGTCCAAACTCCTGGGCTCAAGTGATCCTCCCACCTAGACCTCCCAAAGTGCTGGGATTTCAGGCATGAGCCGCTGTGGCTGGTCAGAACCTGGGGGCCCTTTTTGAACTTTGATTCCTCAGCAATTTTGTCTGCCCTGGCTGGGGCTGAGAAGCCCCCGTGAAGCCCAGAGAGGGAAAGAGACCTGACTAGGGTCACACGGGAATCATGCCTCAAGCCTCCCCAACCACGAACTTGTCTCCCTCCACCAGGGCATTTCATCCCCTGCAGGGCAGTGGCCTGCCCCTCCTCCTTGCAGCCAGGAAGGGATGCAATGCCACAGGGATCTGGCTGTGTCCCAGGCCCTGTGGGGCTGGCAGTTGAGTAAGCAGTCAGGCTGGGTGCACCCATCCCTCCCCTTCCCCTCCCCCCCCTCCCTTCTCCCCCCCATCCACTGTCCGCCAGCACAGTGCATTCATGCAGCTGGGCCCCGCCCCGTCTCCAGAGGCACCTCCCGCTAGCAACAGTCTCCCCAGGCACGACACAGCTAACAGAAGGCCCGGCAGGCAGGACTCTGGGACAGACGCAGGCCAGGTGAGAGCGTCTGAACAAGGGGCAGTTGGCCAGGGTGGGCTTGCGGGAGTCCCCACCTTGACCTCTCCCCCTTCCAGCTGCCCAGAGAGCCCAGACCCAGCATGGACGCTGTGGACGCCACCATGGAGAAACTCCGGGCGCAGTGCCTGTCCCGCGGGGCCTCGGGCATCCAGGGCCTGGCCAGGTGAGCTGTCCCCTCTCGCCTTCCTGACTCTGGCCCCTGAGACCACTGTTCCAACTGTGTCCCCTGTCCCCAGGTTTTTCCGCCAACTAGACCGGGACGGGAGCAGATTCCTGGATGCTGAGGAGTTCGGGCGGGGTCTGGCCAAACTCGGGCTGGTGCTGGACCAGGCGGAGGCAGAGGGTGTGTGCAGGAGGTGGGACCGCGACGGCAGCAGGACGCTGGATCTGGAGGAGTTCCTTCGGGCGCTGCGGGTGAGCCCCCACCTCGCAGTCAAGGCGTGTGCCCTGGGCATGAGGCGACAGAGGATGCTGAGATGTGGAGACAGGGGACTCCTCCCCAAGAGCTGCTAAGAGGCGCCTGCTGGGGTGACAGCCCTGGTGCTCTGCAGTGTCCTGGGGGTTTGGGTCTGCTACCCAGCACCCCCAGTCACCACCTTCTGTCCTAGCCCCCCATGTCCCAGGCCCGGGAGGCAGTCATCGCAGCTGCATTTGCCAAGCTGGACCGCAGTGGGGACGGCGTAGTGACAGTGGACGACCTCCGCGGGGTGTACAGTGGCCGTGCCCACCCCAAGGTGCGCAGTGGGGAGTGGACCGAGGACGAGGTGCTGCGCCGCTTCCTGGACAACTTCGACTCCTCTGAGAAGGACGGGCAGGTGGGTGTCTGCGCAGGGGGTCCCCTCCCCAGGCAGTTCCTGGGCCGCCCCCTCATGGCCCTCTGTTCCCAGGTCACGCTGGCGGAATTCCAGGACTACTACAGCGGCGTGAGTGCCTCCATGAACACAGATGAGGAGTTCGTGGCTATGATGACCAGTGCCTGGCAGCTGTGAGCAGCTCCGGGCTCAGCCCTGCTGCCCTGGCCTGTCACCCCCACCCCCGCTGGAGACCTCCCTTCCCTGGGCCTCTTCTCTCCTGGGCAGCCACACCACAGAGCGGGGAGGGGCAGGTGGGGGAATGGAGGCTGCAGGACCAGCTAGACCAGGTCCCTGCTGGGCCACCAGGGGGAGGAGGGACAAAGGTCCTAACACGAGTCACTGGCTTAGGACCCCAGGGAGAAAAGCTGTCCCCACCCACGCCATGCTGACCTGAGGCCTTGCAGCCCCTGCGGATGCCCCCGCCAAGGTCCCCTGATCCCCCCACCCGGCCTGCTGCTCCCCACCCCTCCCTTGCGCGTCCCCCAGGAAGCCAGGCAAGCCCAGGTGGGAGGCGGTGTGTGGAGGCTATCCTGGAAGGCAGTCTGGACTTGCCCAGGTGTGGAGCGAGGGGCAAGGGGGCATCCTAACCTCAGAAACAAACAAAAAAAAGCCTTTGAAAAAAACATCTGTAAAACATCAACCCCCAATCAGAAGATGGCAATGGGGAATAAAATAGTAGTTCACATGTCCAGCGAGCCCCGTGTCTACACTCTCATGAGCAGCCCCAGGCTGGGAGCCCTGGGCGGGGGCAGAAGACCTGCAGGGGGGTTGGGGGTAAAGTGTGGGTGGCGATGGAGAGACCAGGGCTGTGGCTGGATTCCAGTGCTGGTGACACGTGGGGTGGGAGCATGAGGCCCCAGGCTCCTGGAGGTCCTGGCCCAGGGAGGTGGAGGCCATTCCTGGTCAGGGGCTTCCTGAGGCCCCTGGCGCATGCAGAGGCCGGGGTTTTAGTTAAAAGTTTAATGTAGTTCCCAAATACATTTCATATGACAATCTTACATAAATGTTCCAAAACACATGGGCGTTATCTCGTTGTACTCGTCACTAGCTGGCTAAGGCTTAAAGCAGAGACGTGTGACTGGGTCTCTCGGGAGGGCCTCTGGTTCTTCCCTGGCTCAGGCTTGCTGGGGGCTGTGGGCCAGGGCTCTGGCGACCAAGAAGTGTGGGCGGCACAGCTGCAGGAGGTCTTCTCTTAACCCTCCGAGGGTGGGGCTGGGAGATTTCCTCTGAAGTCCCAAAGAGGCCCTGTGCCCAGGGGACCTCCTCCTCAGCCTCCCTAGGTGGGTGGTGCCAGCTGGCTCTTGGCCACACCCCAGGGTCAGGTGGGCACAGGCGTCCACTCCAGTGTGCTGCGTGCTTGTGAGACCGCCTATTCTGGGACCAGCCCCCTGGCTCTTCCACCAAGACCTGGTGAGGGTACCCCTCTGCCTCTCAGAGGCCCCTGGCCCTGGACAGTCCTGGGGGCAGTGACACCTGCGGCTGGGAAAGGGATGGCCAACAGCGGAAGCAGTTTGCGCCTGGTGCCTGATGATGGTGAACCACGTGACAGATGGAGACAGGAGTCAGGGGACCCTGGGGACCCTTCCAGGTCCAGTGACCTTTTCCTAGATAGACACTCTCCAGGCCTAGGACAGACAGGGCCCCAACTCCTCATCACCCTGTGACTCAGCCTGGAGGTACCTGGGGTGGGAAACAAGTGACCCCCCAACCTCAGAGGCCAGAACCACAGGTAGGGGACAGGGACCTCAACGGAGCTGTGCCTGCTCAACGCTTGAGAGCATCTTAACCTAAGAAACCAAAACAAAGCCTTTGAAAATAAAAAGAAAAACAGATGTAAAATATACACCCCCAATCAGAGAGGGGAAGTGGGAAATGAAGATAGTAGTTAACAGCATGTCCAATGGGCCCAGTGTCTACACTCAGAGCAGTCCCCAGGCTGGGCGGGGGTCCCAGGACTGTAGTCGGGGAGCCCCAGGCAGGGGCAGAGGGCCAGCTGCTCCCCACAAGGGCGGGGCCCCGCAGCAGGGAGGGAAGGGTGTGGGCAGCGGAGAAGCCAGGGGCTCTGGCTGGACCCAGAGGCTGGCGACACGCAGGGTGAAGGAACGAGGTCTCCAGTCCCAGTGAGAAGCCGTGACAAGTCTTAATGTGCCATTTCAATTCGAAGGAGGGGAGGGAGGAAATGTTCTTGTTTGTTTTGCTCATCAATATGATGAGGTCTCATGTCCCAAACCACATTCAGGCAGTTCCCGAGTCTGCTTTTGAACAGGACGTGCGGGTCCAGACTGTGGCCGGCCCAGCGGGGTGTGTGGTTCCCGGCCCCGCACCTGGACGCTGCCTGCGGGGTGGGGGCGGGTGGGCGGGCGGACAGACGGACAAAGCAGCAGCCTGGTGTGCAGCCGGGCTCCCGGCCGCTATGTGCTCCCGGTCGTCTGCCCGTCCCCTTCGTCGCCAGCACCTGCAGGGAAGCAGCAGCCCTGCGTCAGGATGAAGCCCGCACTTCCCAGGTCTGGCCACCCCCGCTAGGAGATCAGCACTGGATCAAGGATGGTGGGCAGCTCCTTTTATCCCCCCAGGGTAGGGACCACCAGACTCACCAGCCGCGGTGGCCCCTGAAGGAGCCAGGACATCGTCGTCGCTGTCATCCTCCTCGTTGGACGGGGCTGCCCCAGGTTCAGGCGCGGGCATCTTGGCCTCCTGCTCCTGCTCCACACGGCTGCGCAGGGCCAGGATGCGGTGGTGCAGGGCTGCGTACAGCTGACCCGTGTCCTTGGAGCTGGCCTGGGACGGGAGGAGGGTATGAGATCCCCGGACCCCAGTCCTACCCTCTCCTGTCTTCTGCAGAACACAAGTGCCAAGTCCCAAGGTTCAGAGGTGACACTGCCACAAGGCCTTGTGGGGAGGCCACCGGCCCCGGGCCCTGGGCCTGCCGGCCTCTCCCTGAAAGGATGCCACCACTCCCAGGTGGCTGGGAGTATCCCAGAGGTCAGGGTTGGTGGACTCGACTGTGACACCACGACACAGGACAGAGGTGACCATCCCACAGGGCTTTTAGCCTTGAACACATCACAACCCCTCAGCCAAACCCCAGCGGCTTCTCTGGGGTGAGAAGAGGACGAGGAACATGATCTCTATTCCTGAAGGCTGGGACTGGCAGGTCCCATAGTGCTTCTGGTGTCCCAGGCAGCACCTGAGGCCCCTCCCTGCTCCCCTCCCCACCGTCCTGCTTATCTGTGTGCCCAGGAACCCCCACATGGCCGGCGGGATGAGGGGCCTCAGATGCACCCACGTGGCTGGCTCACCGAGATCAGGAAAACCTTCACGCCCTGGTCCTCGGTGTCCATGGCTGTGATGCGGATGCTCTTCTCGCTGGCCTTGTCGATCTGCATCTGGGCCCAGAGCTTGGTGTTGAGGATCAGTCGCAGGCTCCCTTGGGTCCGCATCACTGCAACCAGCAAGGCCACTCAGCCCTGGCCCCCACCCCGGCCACCTCCCAAACAGGCAGCTCTGAGAGCCAACACAGTCCAGAGGGAAAGCAACATCACCGCGCAAAAGCCCATGATCCTCCCAGGACCTACCCACAGAGCAAGACTTCTCCTGAGGCCAGCCCTGGCACACCTGCTCCCGGGGCGGGGCTCCTCCTCCCCTAGCCGGACCACTGAAGGCCACAACTGTGGGTGGCCGCACAGGCTGGTGCTGCAGATTAGTGGCCAGAGGCCACATGCAGTTTGTGGGAGGTTGTGTTTGGTCCACACAGGGGGGCACCAGGATGGCAGTTCCCGTGGAGACGGGGGGATGAGACGAGCACAGGGTGGGCTGCGGGAGGCAGGGACTGACACTCAAGGTGTGTGCGCTTCCTGTGTTGTGAGACATCGGCCTCCGTGGGAGTCCACGCCCTCCTGACTGGCCTCCCCGGAGTGGGCCAGCCCTGCCCTCTGGATTCCTTAGGAGAAGGCAGGGTAGGACCACAGCTTAGCGCTTCCATGGAGAGGGGACAAGAGGACTGAGGGCAGCAGATTACGGAGGGAAATGGGAGGGCCCTGACTCTCTAGAGGATGGAACAGCCCCGCACCAGGCCTGGGCCCACCCCACGGACTCAGCCAAGCCCCTGTCTTCCTGCCGGCCGCCTCTCCCCACTGGAGCAGGCCTGGAGAGGGTCGGAAACTTGTCCCCCTGCCCCGGCTCAGCAAACAGATCTCCCTGAGCCCAGGTGCCCACCTCAGAGGCCGAGTGGGAGAAAGACAGGGGTGATCCTGCTCTCCCTGAGGCTGCCACGGGGCTACAGGCTGATGACCCAGGCAGAGGGGATGACCTGGGGGCTCAGCACTCTATGCCCTCTCCTTCCACTGACATTTGAACATTTTCACGAGACAAAAGGAAAAACACAAGATGTCCATAAGGCCGGGCACGGTGGCTTATGCCTGTAATCTGGGAGGCCAAGGTGGGTGGATCACCTGAGGTCAGAGGTTTTGAGACAAGCCTGACCGATGTGGAGAAACCCTGTCTCTACTCAAAGTATAAAACAATTAGCCAGGCTTGGTGGTGGGCGCCTATAATCCCAGCTGCTCGGGAGGCTGAGGCAGGAGAATCGCTTGAACCTGGGAGGCTGAGGTTGCAGTGGGCCGAGATTGCGCCACTGCACTCTAGCCTGGGCAGCAGAGTGAAACTCCGTCTCAAAAAAAAAAAAAAAAAAAAAGACATCCATGGGGAACAAAAGAGCAGTCCCAGCCTGCAGGGACACCCGTCTGTTCTGACTAGGGCAGTGTTTCTGATCGAAGTACATGAACACTACCCTTCAAGGAGGCCATCTGAGTTACTGCTGGGCCTGAAACCCGTATTTATGAAAAGGCCAAAAGACGCTTTGACTCAGGAAGATAAAACAAAAAGATGGTCCCGGCGCAGTGGCTCACGCCTGTAATTCCAGCGCTTTGGGAGGCTGAGGTGGGAGGACTGTTTGAGGCCAGGAGCTCAAGACCAGGCTGGGAAACACAGGGAGACCCCATCTCTACAAAGACAAAAATAAAAAATCAGCCAGACGTGGTGGTGTGCGTCTGTAGTCCCAGCTACTCAGGAGGCTGAGGTGAGAGGATCACTTGAGCCCAGGAATTTGAGGCGACGATCACGCCACTGCACTCCAGCCTGGGTGATGGAGTGAAATCACTTTTAGAAGGGAAAAAAGGACACGCCCACATTTCAAATGTGCACACACGGGCTGATTTCCCTAAGTGGGTGTGTGTATGCAGGTACTCCAAGCTAAACGTCCAATAGGGAAAAGTCCATTAACTGTCAGTGGAATATTAACATAAAAGTTTTTCAAAAACAGTATACTTTATTTTTTTTGAGATAGAGTCTCGGTCTGTCGCTCAGGCTAGAGTGCAGTGGCTCAATCTTGGCTCACTGCAACCTCTGCCTCTCAGGTTCAAGCAATTCTCCTGCCTCAGCCTCCCCGAGTAGCTGGGATTACAGACATCTATCACCAGGCCCGCCTAATTTTTGTATTTTTAGTAGAGACAGGGTTTCGGCATGTTGGCCAGGCTGGTCTTGAACTCCTGACCGCAGGTGATCCGCCCACCTCGGCCTCCCAAAGTGCTGGGATTACAGGTGTGAGCCACCGTGCCCGGCCAAAATTTCTCTTTATCAAGAGATTAGACTTGATGTTTGATTTTGTTTTCCTTTCTATCATAAACCTGCCACTTTCACTGTCAGAAAATCAGTTTAAAAACTTCCATAGACTTTTGTCCATTTTGACACTAAGACAGTCACGGACAAGCTGGCAGCTGGAGCCAGTGTGTGAGAGTGGTGTTGAGGTCTGTGAGCAGGGAGTGGGTTTGGGGGGCAGCTCTCATGGGGGACCGACTCTGTGCCTTGACTCTCACAAGGGTAGGGTCAGGATCTCCCCAGCTTCGTTCCCTTTGGAATTGCACAGTCCCCAGTCCTCCTGTGGCCACAGCCCAGCCCTCTGCAGCTCACCTAGTCGGGACTGTAGCGTGCCGTCGTCCGTGGATGCCATGTCATTGAGTCTGAGCAGCCCCCGGCCTCTCTCCACCCAGGACTGTGAGGTCTTGTCGAAGACAAACAGCTTGCACTGCATCTGGAACACAGTAGCCGCCGGTGAGCAGGGACCCCAGCTGGTGTCCTGCTGCAGCCACACCCTGAGAGTCGCCCTTTAGCCTGTGTGGACTGCCAGGGCTGGCCAGTGATGGCCTGGGGGCCACCTTGGTCAGTGTTTTTGTCCTGCCCTCAAGCTAGAACAGGCTTTACGTTCTAAAAGGGATATCGGAAATTAAAAGAATCACTAAGGAAATGAAAAGCAAAACAACAGTGAGAAACCTCTCTGCGCACTCCAGGATGGCTGTACCCACAGGGGGAAGCTGGAACCCTCACACACTGCCGGTGGGAAGGCCGCACGGTGCCACTGCTGTGGAAGAGAGTCTGGCGGCTCCTCAAAGTGCTCAACAAGGAATTACCACATGCTCGGGCAATTCCATTCCTCGGTATGTACCCAAGAGAAATGGAACATCTGTTCGTGTTCACACACAGATCGCACATGAACGCGCACATTCGCCGTAGCCCAGCCTCAAGGAGCAATGGACGGACACATGTGGCCTGTCCCCACAGTGCATCTCACTCAGTCTTAAGGAAGAATGAGGCTCCAACCCCTGCCGCAAGGTGGATGAACCCCTGGCTCAGTGAGAGAAGCCAGACACGAAAGGCCACATAGTGCACTGACGCCATTTATATGAAATGTCAAGGACAGGCAAAAAACAGAGACAGGAAGTGGATTTGTGGCTGCCAGGGGCTGGGGAGGGAGGAAGAGTGACTGTGAACGGACAATGCTCTTTCTGGGGGAATGGGACAGTGTTCTTTTTGGGGGCAAAAATGTACATTAGATTGTGGTGAAAGTTGTCTGACTCTGTGAATATACTAGAAACCATGGAATTGTATGCTTTAAAAGGGTGGATTATATAGCATGTGTACTCTATTTCAATACAGCGGTTGTGTATATATAAACAAAGAAAAATACGAGACAGACACCCCTACATGGCTTTCCACATACCCGCTAAGTCAATCTCTTTCAACATGAACAGATTACAAAATGTAAGTGGGGAAAAAAAGCAGTGTTCTTAAAAACCCCACAATACGCCACCTGGTTTACAGACACAGACACATGCTTATGTGCCACAGGAGAGGAAGCAGATGGATGCTGCCCAACCTGGGTGGTGTGGCCTCAGGAGAAGGGGATGGGGGATGCCAACGGGGGACAGTGGGATGGAAGCTCTGGCTGCACCTGATTTTTTTCCCTACGAAGACACCACAGGATGTCAGGTGACAAATACAGTTAGCTCTGGGTTACAAGAGATGTTTGTTATGACAGTCTTCGTCATTCCCTGAACCATCAAGAATGTTTCAGGCTGGGCGCGGGAGCTCACGCCTGTAATCCAGCACTTTGGGAGGCCAAGGCGGGCGGATCACATGAGGTCAGGAGTTCAAAACCAGCCTGGCCAACAGGGTGAAACCCCGTCTCTACTAAAATACCAAAATTAGCCGGGTGTGGTGGTGCACCCCTGTAATCCCAGCTACTCAGGAGACTGAGGCACGAGAATCCCTTGAACCCAGGAAGCAGAGGTTGCAGTGAGCCAAGATTGTGCCACTGCACTCCAGCCTGGATGACAGAGTAAGACCCTGTCTCAAAAAAATTTAAAACAAAACAAAAGAGTGTCTCAAACAGATCATCCTCCTCTGAAACCAAAGACATGCAAGAAACCCCTTGCAGAGAGAGCCTAAGCTCTCTACAAGCGCCACCAACAAAGTCCCAGAGCGTAGGGCCAGTGGCCCCTCTGTCATCTCAGGGGTAGGCCTGTGTGCTCAGAGGATGTGCGCCCAGCCCTTGGTGCATGGAAGACCCAGGGCCATCGAGGAGGGGCCGACCCCTCACCTGTAACACATTGCTCTCCGCCTCCTCCCCGGTGATGACTTCCACTTTTTCCAACAAACACTTCCGCGCTGTTGCCTTGGTGTAGGCGGCTGCCGACTCGGCCAGGGACTCTGAAAAGTTATTGGCCAAAAAGACTGACTAATTATTTGGCAAGGGGAGAGCATGCAGCTCACAGGAGATGAGAGGGTCGGTTCTGGTGTCAAGGACGCCAGCTGCCCCTGGCAGGCCTGACCTGGCAACCCAAGTGGTCCCTAGACACAGCCAGGGCACACGGTCTCGGAAGCTGCAGGGAGACCATCTGGGGGCCAAGTGTGGCCCTAGACTCTCCTGTTCCTGCTGAGCAGAGGACAGGGGGACAGTGAGGGACTCCTCCACGCCTGCTGTCTGCGCCTCCCCACGCTCCCCACAGCCACAAGGCGACACAGCCCCTCGAGTAAGAGTCTTATCATAAACCCCTGTCTCTGCTCACTGCAAGGCAGGACCCTGGAGGTCACGGCCCTGGCTTAGTAGCTGGTTGACGTGTGGTCGTTACTGCTGCGGGAGTTGGGCCCCTTATCCCTCCCGGCTGGGGGTGTGAATGGACCCAGCATCCCCTCATCATCCCCCAAGATGACCTACCATGAGCCCCATGCAGCGGTGAGACGGTAACATACCTTTCTCAGGGGTGGCCTCCTGGGACGAGGACTCAGACCCTGACTCGACAGCTGCATTTTCCCTGTTGGCATCTGAACTGACCTCGTTTAATTTTGGGGGGCTCTGCAGGCATACAAGGAAGAGGGAGCTTGTGTGGTCCTTCAGCTGCAGCTCTGAGCACCTCTCTGCCTGGCCCCCAACACCATGCTGCCCCCAGCACTTCTGCCCGCTCCTGGTGACACCCTGAACTGCCTGGGAGCTCCCCACGTGGTCCCTCAGGCATCAGCAGGGGGTGAGTGCCGCCAGCCGACAGTCCCCTCGGACCACACTGGACACTCCGTTTGGGTGAGGCAAGACTTTGACTATTTCATTGAAATAGAAAAAAGGCAGCGTGGCCATAAAGGAAGAGAAGCTGCAGAGTCCTTAATGCAGCATAACTCAAGACAGCTAGAGTGACCAGGCAGCTCAGGACAGGCCCTCACGCAGTCACAGTGGAGCTGGGTGGAATCAGGAAGAAAAAGGAACACGTGTAAAGAGGTAGGCAAGCCATTCTAGAACCCTCTCCCAGGCTGGCTGGGCTCCTGGGAACGGAGACAGGCCTTTCTTGCACTCAAAGCCTTGGCCGCGGTTATGCTCACAGGAGCAGGGAGGCCGGCAGCCCTGTCCCACACGACTTTTGTCAGTTGGCCTGGTGGGGAGGAACCGTGGACTCTGACTGCCAGCAGGGCCCTGCAGCCTCTGGGGAAACCCATCTTGGGATGAAGCTGGCCCTGGTCAGCAGGGAGGAGCTGGGAAGAGCGAATGCCAGCTCCTGGGCGGCCAGTGGCCCCGGCCAGTTCTCACGCCAAGTCTGAGCAGAGTCTTCCCTCTCTCACTTGTTACTGAAGCCATCCCCATCTCACAAAGGACAACACAGCAGCCCCGCTCTCCATGTCCCCTAGATCTGGGGCTGGTGCCGAGCACCTCTGGTCCCCAAGAACATTCCCAACACGGCCACTCACCAAAACTCGCTCGCTCATGTTCTGGCCAAATACAAATTTGTTGCTGGAGGCGTCGGCACTATTGGTTGAGTTCTCTAAACTGAAGAGAAGATGTGCAGTGAGTGTGGGGGTGTCACGTGGGAATGTGGCTAGGCAAATGTGTGGGCACCCACGGAGCACACACTGGCGCAGAGGGCACAGTGGAGTGGTCTCCCCTACTGTGCACAGGGTGGCGTGTCAGAGGCAGGAAGCCACATGCCTCCCTGTGCCGTTGGAAACATGAGCCCTTAGCTCGCTCTGACGGAGGGACCCACAGCATGAGGGAAGCCACCTTCCAGCTGCTCCGCCCACCCATCTCCCAGGCGGGACACGCTTTCTTCTGAGATACCTGGAGGGGCAGCTGGGCCGTGGGTAGCATCACCCCCAGCCACGTCAATCAAGGGCATGCTGAGGTCTTTGCCCCAGGTGCCCAAACCTAGGATAAGGAGTCGCCTCTAGCCTGCTCTGTTCTGCTCTGGGCATGAGGTCCGCAAGACAGAGGGCACACTCCAAGGGCTGGGCTGTATCCTCCATGGGCCCCTGGACAAGCCCACAGAACTCTGGTCCTGTCTCAGGCGTCCAGTGAATCACAGAACAAGGCCTACAATCCTGGCCCACCCACGGTTGTGCCCAGAGTGGGGAATGAGAGACAGGCCCAAGAGCAACCTGGATTGTGGGTCTGAGTCAGGCACGGGGACCACAGACCCCTCTGTGGCAGAAGCCCTTGTGGCCACCTGCATCCTCATGCTAGGCTGGCCGCTGGGCCCAAGACACACACCTGGAACTGATATACTGAAGGAAATAGTTCGTTGCGGTTGGCGTGTCTGCGCTGGGGTGTCCAGCATTCTCCATGTCAGCTTCGTCCACGCTCTCATTGATCAGCTGGGAATGAGACAAAGCGCTCAGTAATCGGGGGTGGGGTGGGGGGTGGGGTGGTGTCTGCAGAGCCCCTGAGCTGCATGGAGCTGCCGGGAGTCATGAGCCCTCTCCTGCACCCGGCTGGGTGTGCACGTGCACGTGCTGGGGGGCAGGGCTGTGATCAACTCCACCACCTTTTGCTTTAACAGTTAAGACGGAAAGAGAGCTCATGAGGCTTCAGGGAGCCTTTTCCATCTCGTTATAAAACCACACCTAAGCTGGCCTCTTGGTCAACGCTTTGTACGGAGAACACAATGTTACAAAGTTGGTGTTTTGGGGGGTTTACTATGAACATGATAGAAACAGCATTTCTTGAGGGCCTCTTTCCTACCAGTTGCTATGCTGAGTCTGTCAAATGCACGATCTCCTTTAATCCTCATGAAGCCTGAGAGGGGGATGTTAGGGACCAACAAGGAAGCAGAGGCTCAGAGGGTTAAGAAATTGTTATGCCCAGACCGTTTGTTCCCTAAAGAAGACTACTAGGGTCCAGTGTCAAAGCCAAGCAGCAAGGATCTTTACTACAAGTTCGAACTTGGTCCCAGTTGCTATGCTGAGTCTGTCAAATGCACGATCTCCTTTAATCCTCATGAAGCCTGAGAGGGGGATGTTAGGGACCAACAAGGAAGCAGAGGCTCAGAGGGTTAAGAAATCACGGCTCTGGCTGGGCGCAGTGGCTCATGCCTGTAATCCCAGCACTTTGAGAGGCTGAGGCTCGGGGGGGGGAATCACTTGAGGTCAGTAATTCGAGACCAGCCTGGCCAACATGGAGAAACCCCACCTCTACTAAAAATACAAAAAATTAGCTAGGTGTGGCAGTGGGTGCCTGTAATCCAAGATATTTGGGAGGCTGAGGCAGAAGAATCACCTGAACCCTGGAGGTGGAGGTTGCAGTGAGCAGAGATCATGCCACTGCACTCTAGCCTGGATGACACAGCAAGGCTCTGTGTCCAAAGAAAAAAAAAAAGAATCCATGGCTCACGTTTGCCCTGGAAGGAGAGGCTGGGATTTGACTGAGACTGCGAAGCGCACGCAAGCCTCTGACTTTTGCAAGAAGCCGACCCCACCAAATTCAAAGCAGCCGTCTCCCCAGACTCAAGGCAGAGACTCCACAGGGCCTGAGCTCCACGGGCCAAGCCCTTCCCCGCCTCTTGCCCTCCTTTCCTCCTTGGAGGGAGCAGCCCCTGAGGGACTCATTATTTTGCCTAAAGCCATGGCGACAGCAACATCAGCTTTCCATGCTTCTCGACTTGGGCTTCTGTTGGACGGTGAGTAACAGAAAGGAACGCAGAAAACGTGAGCCGGTGCTTTCTGCATGCTAGAGAGGTTTCTATTTCGAGGGCCCTCCCCGTCAACACTACTGACATATTGCCATTGGGCCCAGATCATTCCCTGTGGTGTGGCTATCCTGGGCACTGCGACGGGTGGAGTGGCATCCCTGGCCTCCAGAAGTACCTCCCAGTTGTGACAACCACAAATGTCTCTACACACAGCCACCGATGCCGCCTCTTGGGCTCTGAAAGAAACTTCTGGCCAGTGGAGTTTCTAGAGATGCTGTAGCACATTCCACGTCTGTGGCTGAGAAAGGTGCTGCTGGCTGACCCTGGTCTTCCTAGAATCCCAGTGCATGGTCCAGGGCCACTGTTCCCAACCACTGCCAGCCCCTCCCCACCCCACAGTCTCCAAACTAGGACCACATGCCTGGAGGGCAGCCAAGAGGTGGCAGATGCTTTGCTCCTTTTCAGGAGAGAAGACTGTGTCGTCACCCCACCCTGCCCCACTTAAAAAAAAAAAGGTGACAGTTCTTAATGGGGGCGATTCTACCCCACAGGGAATAATGGCCACGTCTGGGGACATTTGTGGTTGTTAGATGTCAGGAGCATTGGGTGGGTGGAGGCCAGTGATGCTGCTCAGCACCCTGCAGTGTCCAGGGTGACTCCTCAGAAACTAGGAATGGTCCAGCCATAATGCTGCTAGTGTCGAAATGGAGAAGCCCTGAAATACGGGAACAGAAACCTCTGGGCAGAGCTGAGAGCACTGGACCATGCTGTCTTTCTTTTCTGCTATGAAAGCCTGAGGCCTCAGGTTCAGTCACCTCCCCTGTCCCCTGCTACCATGAGTACCAGGGACTCTGACTTGAGAAGCCACTGCAGGTGAGGGCTCCAAAGCCTGGGCCGCTGGTGGGGAACTGCCAGGGCCCAGCACACGCACGCCAGCAGCTGACTGTGCCGGGAGCCACGGGGCTGCCTCACTAACACCTTCTTTGTCCCACGTTTCCCCTCCCCTGTTAAAAGGAAAATCTACTGACTTGCCTGCTGTTGAACCTAGGGAAGGCATAAAAAGTCAATGAGCTGGTTCAACAGCTCACATACCTTAACTCTGTCCCTCAAGTTCTGCCCGAACACAAAGGCTTGCTGTGTGGCGGGGCCTTTCTTCTCACAGGCTTCCTCTTCAGAGGCATTGCTGGACTCATTTTTCTGGGGCTCTTTCTCCTATCAAAAACCAAAACAAAACAGAGTAATCAAAACCAGTGCCACACTTGGCCCAGACGGATGCCCAGCAATTCCACACCAGATCATGCACTCCACGCGTCTCCTCTGCACGTGCCTGCAGTCCCAGCTACTCGGGAGGCTGAGACAGGAGGACTGCTTGAGCCTGGGAGTTGCAGTGAGCTACGATCACACCACTGCACTCCAGCCTGGGTGACAGAGCAAGAAGCTATCTCCAAACAACAAAAAAGAAACACCTGTGCCCTGCAGAAGCCTTGGTGCTGGCAGAGGACAGGAAATAACCTAGATGCTCATCATTAGCTGAGGAACAAAATAATTTACGCTAGAAAATACGGGGAAAAAAAGTACAGCACAGCTGTTACCACCGAGAGGGAGGCAGACCTCTGACATGCCCACAATACATGGATCACAGGTGGAGCAGCTTGTGGGACACAGAAGTGCGATTCCATTTGTGTTAAAGCAAACCCAGTGCCGTGTGTGTGTGTGTGTGGTGTGTGTGCTGTGTGTGGAGTATGTGTGGTGTGTGTGTGTGTGGGTGTGTGTGGTGTGTGTATGTGTGGTGTGTATGTGTGTGTGATATGTGTATGTGGTGTGTGGTGTGTGTGTGTGGTATGTGTATGTGGTGTGTGTGTGTGGTATGTGTATGTGGTGTGTGGTGTGTATGTGGTGTGTGTGTGGTATGTGTATGTGGTGTGTGTTATGTGTGCGTGTGTTATGTGTATGTGGTGTGTGTGTGGTTGTGTGTGTGTGTGGTATGTGTGGTGTGTGTGGTATGTATGTGGTGTGTGGTTGTGTATGTGGTGTATGTGGTGTGTGGTATGTGTGGTGTGTGTGGGGGTATGTGTGTGGTGTGTATGTGTGGCGTGTGTGTGTTTTGTGTATGTGGTGTGTGTGGTATGTGTATGTGGTGTGTGGTGTGTGTGTGTGTGTGGTATGTGTATGTGTGTGTGTGGTATGTGTGCGTGTGTTATGTGTATGTGGTGTGTGTGTGGTTGTGTATGTGGTGTGTGTGCGTGTGGTGTGCGTGTGTGGTGTGTGTGTGTGTGTGTGTGTGTGTATAGGAATGCTCAGGAAATAAGCCGGGAGAGAATTCAAACCACTGACGGAGGTTACCGGGGGACCTCTCAGCTGGAGAGTGGCTTCCACTTGTTACTTTCTAGGATTTCCATTTTGTGTAAATATTTTCAACATGCAGGCATGACTTTTGTAACTAAATATCCTAAGACCAAATGCATTTATCTTGAGATAATGGAATATGGAGTTGCTAGTAATTTGTATATGTCTTTCTTACACTACATGATAAAAAAGGTGTAGAATTTGAAAAGAAATTTTAAAAGGCTTTTGGTAGGTCTCTGGGAATGTGTACAGTGGACAGGAACATGAGGCAGGGAGCGTTTTCCTGGGAGATATTGTGAAGGGCCCTGACAACCATGAACTCGGAGCTGAGAAAGGCTGCAGGCAGCTTCTGACTGCCTCAGTGTGTCCAGCAGGCAGGGAAGCCTGGAGTTACAGTGCCAGGCCCAGAATCAGCCAATCACAGCACTGAGGGCACTTTCTGGTCCAACTGTGAAGAAAGTGAAGAGTTTAAATGTTTCTTTACTGTGCTCCCTAGAAATTCTGCTATTGCTGACTTCATGCTGCATCCTTGTGCCTGTGCAAGAGTGAACGTGGCTTTTAAAAATTAAACACACACCGTGTTTGGCAACCTGGAAGTCCTCAGAGGATGGGCTAATCCCCAGGCCCACTGGGGCTGCCTGCAGACGGTGGGGGGACGCACTTCCGGCAGAAACACTCCCTGGCTCTTGGCTTTGTGTGCTGTGCGCCCCCTGCTCACACTGACTGCTGCTAATCCCGGGTGGGCGGAACCCACAGAGTCACCTGAGAGGGGGCAGGCAAACAGCAAAATGTTTCTGACCACAGCGTATGTCTATGACCTGGCGGGGCCTGCTTAGAGGATTCGCTTAAACTGATGAGTGAATCCCAAGGCCTGTAACCAGTCTTAGACTCTGTGTGTGGGGGGCAGGAGGGGAAGCCTCTTCCCCACTTTCCCAAAGACAGTACCAGAAGTTCCCCCATGGGTCGCCCCAACATCTAAGCCCTCCTTAGAGGAGATGCTTCACTTAGCTCACGTTCCTGATGAGCAGTGTGTGTCATGTTCGTGGGTGGCGTGGAAAAGCTCGGGCTCCTGCTGCAGGGCCAGAGAAAGATACACATGGCGAGCCTGGCGAATCTCAACAGCACTGGGTGTGGTCAGAGGGCAGTGTGGTGTGGCTGCGTGGCTCCATCCCAGACCCACACGGAGCAGTAGCTTTGGAGCCAGATGCAGGAGCTGGGAATGGCAGCCAGTGGACCATGGGGTCCAAGGATCAACATTAGCTACTGGGGCTGGCCAGTCTGCTGGAGGGAAGATGGCACATCACAACTTCTGAGCTCAACGATTTGGGAACAAGCTGTGTACACTGTTGAGGAGGGGCTCAAACCGGCAGGAAGAGGGACTATGTCCCCTGGGATGGGACAGAGCAAGGCCTCTCCAGCGAGGGGCAAGCTTTCGGTAGTGGGTGTGGCCAGGTCAGCCTGTGCGCTCACCATCAGGGACAATCAGAGACATTGGGAGAGGGTGGGATGGGCTGGGTCACTTCTAAGTCCTTCTCCAACTCAGAACCATACATCTGATCTGCTCAGACCTCAGCAGTCAAAGCTTCCAAGCTGCAGTATGCAATGGAAGTGATCCCTATTTCCAATTCAGCAAACTCGTTTGAAAAAGGGCATGAGGATGTTTTAAAATTTAATTGTGGACAGCTACTTTCACCCTTTGAGCCAGAGCGTCTACTGGGGATGGGAGGTATAAAACTGCAGGCCATGGACACAGAGCGGAAAATAAACACAAAGATCCAATCTGGCTTTTACACGGAAGATATCACGTGGTGTTACCCCAACTCTGACTTTAAACCCATCTCTGCCAACTTCAAAGGAGGCTCTTCATCAACGTCCCTTATTTCACGGTGGCTGTGAAACACCGCTTTTGGCCCATATAATCCAATCCATATCCCGCTTAAACAGAACTATTTCTTTTTTTTTTTTAAGGCAGGGTCTGGCTCTGTCGCCCAGGCTGGAATGCAGTGGCGCGACCTTGGCTCACTGCAGCCTCCCCTTCCCAGGTTCAAGCAATCATCCAGCCTCAGCATCCTGAGTAGCTGGGACTACAGGTACATGCTACCACGCTTGGCTAATCTGCGTATTCTTTGTAGAGACAGAGTCTTGCTATGTTGTCCAGTGTGGTTTTGAACTCCTGGCCTCAAGCAATTCACCTGCCTCGGCTTCCCAAAGTGCCGAGATTGCAGGTGTGAGCTACTGTGCCTGGCCTAAACGAACTATTTCTGAGATGACTCCCAAGGCAAATTTTTCAACTGGAACCACACAGATGGGAGTCTCTGAGGATGGCGTGGGTGTGGACAAAGAGAGGGGAGACATTCCTCACGTTAAACGTTGCAAGACACCCAACAGCGACAGCCGTTCCTCAGGCCCTAGTGACTCCCCGGAGTGCAGTGGTTCAGGTCCTCCCTCAAGGATCACTCCCTTGAGACATGTGGCGGTCAGCCTTGGGCAACAGGCCCTTCCAGCAGAACTTGCTTGGGAGACACTTCTTCAGACTGACTCAGCAAGACCACCTTGGGAATCTAGTTATTTGGTTTGTCAGCTACCGTTATTCACAGAGCCTACCGAGCAAATCCAGACAGCCTTACAACAGGCCTCCGTGGAAACTGCTCGGAACAGGCGACAGTGCGTGGACTCCACAGCGTGCTGGGAAGCTGCCCTCCCGCTCCCCAGGGGTCCAGCACGCAGCACTTCCCTGCCCCAGGACCCACTGACCTCAAGTGCACACACCTCATCGGCAGCTTCAGAAGGACTTCTCCGTGCAACAGTGTCAGGGGATGCTGCTGGCACTGCCCCCGTGCAGTCTGCTGGGAGGCTGACCCCGTTGGTGCCACTGCTGGGGACTGTGGGAGGGAAGGAGAGTGGGGAATCACAGGTGCTTGGCGGCCCTCCCACCCCAACTCACGTAGCTGAGGGGCTGGCTGGGCCACATCTAGACTAGGGCCCCTCCCATGGTAAAGCCCATAGCACATGTCTCCTTTTTAAGGAAGCACCTGGTATCTCTACAAAGAGTCAAAATTCTTGGATTAAAAAAAAAACAAGAGAAACCTGCCGAGCACAGTGGCTCATGCCTGTGGTCCCAGTGCTTTGGGAGGCTGAAGCGGGAAGACTGCTTGGGACCAGGAGTTTGAGACCAGCCTGGGCAACAGAGCAAGCCCCCGTTTCTAAAATAAAATAAAACAAATTAGCTGGGTGCGGTGGTGCACACTTGTGGTCCCAGCTACTTGGGTGGCTGAGGTGGGAGGATCGCTTGAGCCCAGGAGTTCGAGGCTGCAGTGAGCTATGACTGCACCAATGCACTCCAGTCTGGGAGACAGAGCAAGACCCCATCTATATATATATAAAAAATATAAAATTTAAAAAAAAATGACCTTTCAAGTTTTTAAAGATAACCTGTGAAAACTGAGGCTGCAATTCTGTCTGTAAACACACAGGGATAAATCTCATTCCCAGGAGCCGGCCTGCTTTTATGAAGACTGTGAATGAACAAAGCAGGTTTCACCCACACAGTCACACTCGGCCGAGAGCTGTGAGGAAGCTGTGGAACCGCCTCTCACTCCTCCGTTGCTAGGGCTCGGGAGGCTTGGGGTTGGGGGTGATTTAAAGGATCATCTTCCCTGATCTCTCTGTACTTCTGGTGCATTCAGCAGTCACCTCTGTCACAATACTGCTGTCCCGGGTGCGACTTCAGGAACGCTCTACCCTGCTGTCTGGGCCTGGGCACCAGGGCTGCCGTTTCTTACCAGTCTGGGACAGTGCCTTTGGCTGCGGAGCCTGTAACACTGCCGGGCGAAGCACGCTCCGCTGCTGCTCCTTGGGCTTCTGGCTTGGCAGACCTGGGAACAGAAGGTGGCCTTCCCAGTGCCCGTGGACCCCTGCCTGCCCCCAGGCGCTTCAGAGACAACCCATTCCACGCCCCTTGCGGGCTACACTTTGCAGGGAAGCACTTTTTAAAAAACTTGAGGTCTTTTTTTAACAACTGGACAGATCTGGCATTTTTATATATGATTAAGTGAAATTCCCAGTAACTGATATCTGTGAATTAATCCAGTTAGCACGGTGGCGTGGTGGGGGGTTGAGGGACAGCTGTTCTCTGTGAGCTGGACTGAACAGTCAGGTGGAGACTAAGGGGAGAGCAGTGAATTCACAGGCAGCTACCCGGAGGCTGAGGACTCGATGTGGGGTCAGGTACAGGCACGTTTTGCACCTGTTTTTCAAAACAGCCATGCTGAAGAAGTCCCTCTGCCAAAGGCAGACAGGGCAAGGACCCCTGCACATGCCCTGCCCTGTGCAGCATCCCTGGCAGCCTCACTAGCAGCCGGCTCCCCGGCAGCGCACCGCTGGAATACAGCCACCCTGCTAACTGGGGTGAACACTGTGGTATGTGGGGGCCAGAACACGGACAGGCTGAACCAAGTGCGCTACTGCTGGGCGCAGAGCCTGCCCGATGCACCCCAAGCCTAGCATGCTCCCGTGCAACCACCGCCCACTTTTCTGAGCACACAAGGCTCACAATCAGGGGTCCCAACCTCCCTGCTGGACAGCCTCTCTTTAAAGGAACTTTCCAGGGCTCATGGGTCAGGTTACAAGTGAACTTTCTAGAAATCAAGCTGAGCCTGTGGTATCCTGGTCTGGCCAAGCAGAGGTCTGAAAAACGTCAGAAAGCCACCCCCTGCCCCAGGGAGGTGGGTGACCTACCTGCGCTGGGGGCTTGGCCGTGGATCAGCGTCGGCGGCTTCAACCGGAAGCCACTGCTCCTTTCCTCTAAAAGCACAAGACAAAAGATCAACAGCAGGCCTGCCTGGGTGGGGGCTGGGCCTGGGGGGCAAGGGCAGGACAGGACTATGGTCTTGGCCTCAGTGACCTCGGGCCTGGAGAACCAGGGAGAACATTTCCAAATTACAATAGAAGTCCCGTCCGATCAGCAGGCCTGGAAGGCACCTGGAGGAGGGAGAGGCAAGGGCAGGAGGAACGACTACTCTTGGGCCAGCTGCTGACCACGGGGACAGGCAGGGCATCAGCTGCCTTCCCAGCAGCCTGAGACCTGCTGCGGGCTCAGGAGCTGAGCTGCTCAGCGGCCCTGCACCTGGCCCTGGAGAATGTCAGGGAGCCACAGAAACAGGCGCCCAGGCCCTGCTTCCCTTTCCTAGAAGTTTTGTCCGTCAGAGCAAGCATCTGTGGCCAGGAAGAACCTTGGCACCACTACAGATGTCTGGGAAGTGAGACAGGTTTTTATGGTGAAAAGGTCAAAGGTGGCAGACAGTGCGCCTGCCTCTCCTTTCCAGATGTGCCTGCTGAGCTTCCTGTCTCAGTGAGGGAGCACTCCTGGCCACGTGGAGGGGGCCAGCTCCCCCCAGGCTGGAGTTTGGGCTGACAAGTTCACAAAGCTAGAGGGAAAGGCGAATGCTCAGGGGCTCCCGAAATGGCGCGAGAGCCCAGCCTCGCCCAGCCACCTGTCCACATGGACCCCCCTTCATCTGTGTGTCTTGGCAACTGCGCCCATACAGGGAGTAGGGATGGTGGTCTAATCTGATCCACACCAGGAAGGATTGTCATAAGAGGCCTGTGACTCAGGCAGGCAAGCCTGTTCCTGAGCAAGGCACAGAGACTGTGGTATTATGGCTCCTGGAGGGGGCCCTGCGTTCATGCTAAGTTTCACCCCCCGTCAAGCCACAGGACACAAGATCAATATACACAAATCAATTGTGCTTCTAACGCTAGCAGTGAATGACCCAAAAGCAAAATTAAGAAAATAATTCCATTTACAATAACACCAAAAGAAAGAAAACACTTGGGAATACATTTCACAAAATAAAACTATAAAACAATGTTGGGGCTGGCTGCAGTGGCTCACGCCTGTAATCCCAGAGCTTTGGGAGGCTGAAGCAGGAGGACTGCATGAGCCCAACAGTTTGAGATCAGCCTGGGCAACATAGCAAGACCCTAACTCTACAAAAAATTAAAAACTTAGCTAGGCATGGTGGTACATGCCTGTAGTCCCAGCTACTCAGGAGGCTGAGGTGGGAAGATCACTTGAGCCTGCAGTGAGCTATGATTGTACCACTGCACTCCAGCCTGGGTGACAGAGCAAGACCTTGTCTCAAACAAAACAAAAACATTGTTGGAAGAAATTAAAGGTGTAAATCAATGGAAAGACACCCCCAAAAGTCATATGCTATCTGATTCCAATTCTGTGAAATGTTCAACTAGGTAGAAAGGAGCTGAGCGGTTACCAGGGCTCAGGGAGGGAGCTGGGGGCCCGCTGTGACTAACGGGGATGAGGTTTCTTTTTGGGATGGAAATGTTCTAAAATTAATCACGATGGTCGCACAACTCTGTGGATGTACTAAAACCACTCAATTGTACACTAAAACGATGACGACAAAACCCAGAACGCCTTGTCAGCCCACATTTTCAGACCCAAAATCAAATCAAGATTTAGCAGGCCAAGGAAGATCCCTCTCCCGCCGTGCCCCGGAGGCGCCGCTGTGCCTGGGCAGCAAGAGGATTGCAGCAACCCTTCTTACTATAATAGTTGTATGGAGGAGTTGAGCCCCAGGGGCTTCTGGCAGTCTGTGTTAGCAGACCTGGTGCCTCTCCCGTAATACACTGGTCATAAAAAACAAACTCAGGAAAGCCAGATCCTGCAGGATGCGGGGGTGAGCCACCAGATGTTCCTTTTCCGAAGGAAACACTCAATTACATTTCCAAAGCAGGGAGCTATGCAGGAGAAGGCTGGCAATTTAGATACATTGTTAAAAGGTCAAATTCACAATTTAGATAATTTTTAGCAAGCTCTTCAAGCTGCCTCTCCATGCTGATGTTTTGGCCACAGACTGACTCCACTCCCTTCCACACTCTGTTCCGTGCAGAGCTGGCGCTAACACTGAGGGGAGCCTGGGAGCTGGCCCAAGCTGCCAGGCAAAGTGGGAGGCTTGGATAATCCTTGCCGATCTGCCACTAGTGCTGGGCCCAGAGGCTGGCCCTCTCCAGAGCTGCAGGCAGACAAGGCATGCTCCAGGGGCAGCCAAACTCTGGAGGTCCCTGTCACAGGCCCTGCTCCATGAAAACAAGGGTGGTCTCTTCTCCTTCCGGAAACTTTCTTCCGCAACACAGTTCGCAACACAAGTTGCTGAATCATGGCCAGAACCTGATGCCCGCCACATACCCAAGGGGTGAGGGCCCTAGAGGATGCTGCACCAGTCTCTGAGGGACGTGTATCACTCCAGAGAGGAAGAGGACCCCTCCCGCTGGCAGCCTTTACCCTCCTGGGAAGCCAGCAGGCTCCCTGTCTGAGGGTGCTTTTCGCCTGCCTCAGAGAGCCCCAAGTGATGTCTGCAGGAAGCCATGCTTACCCTCCAGGGAGTCCCAATTTAACCAGGGAAGGGATGGGAATGAGACTGTGTCCATCAGATGCTGAGAAGGCGGCCTGGCTGGAGTGTGCATGGTCTGTGCATGGATGGCGCTGGTGCAGAGTGGGGAGGAGGCTCAGCCATGGGGTGGGCAGGGGGTGATGCCCGATGCACGGAGGACAGAGGGTGCCGGTTTCTTAGTGCCAGAAGAGGGGCAGAATATACCAAGGGAGGCACCCACGTGCCCCTGGCGTCATCTCCACATGCCGGCAGGTAGACAGAGTGACAGATCATGTGGACAAAGATGTGTGTGTCCCCAGCTCTGTCTGCAGAGGGCCAGAAGCAGGGCTACACCTGAGGCAGTGAGATCGCAGTGCCGCACCAAGCACTCAGACCTCGGTTTCTAAAGACCATGCTCCGTGAAGAACCAGCGTGCCTCTGAGAAATGCAGATTCCAGGACTGGGATGAGAAAAGAAGCTGAGCTGGGAGACTCCTGTTGCGACAAAGTAAGGTAAGTGCTCAAAACAACAATGGGGACCTGCCTGACAGGGCTTCCACTGGCCGAATGTGGGACAATCTGAACATTACATAAAAACAAGTAACCACAGACGGTCACCCACTGATGCCAACAGAAGCTCATCTGTCCATGTTGACACAATCAATCAACAAACATGTGCGGAGAAGGCAAGCTCCTCCTTCCAGGGAACACCACTAATCAACGCAGCAGGGATGGTGCCCACAGAATCCCACGGCTGGTGGGATTCCCAGCTACTTGAGAGGGTGGGTCACGAGAATCGCTTGAACTTGGGAGGCAGAGGGTGCAGTGAGCCGAGATTGTGCTACTGCCCTCCAGCCTGGGCAACAGAGCGAGACTCTGTCTCAAAAAGGAAAAAAAAAAAAAAAAAAAAAAAAAAAAAGGAAGAGAATCCCATGGGGCAGTTGTCAGCAGGAAACATCACTTTGAAAACATCACTGGGGCCGGGCGCGGTGGCTCAAGCCTGTAATCCCAGCACTTTGGGAGGCCGAGACGGGCGGATCACGAGGTCAGGAGATCGAGACCATCCTGGCTAACACGGTGAAACCTCGTCTCTACTAAAAAATACAAAAAACTAGCCGGGTGAGGTGGCAGGCGCCTGTAATCCCAGCTACTCAGGAGGCTGAGGCAGGAGAATGGTGTAAACCCGGAAGGCGGAGCTTGCAGTGAGCTGAGATCCGGCCACTGCACTCCAGCCCGGGCGACACAGCCAGACTCCTTCTCAAAAAAAAAAAAAAAAAAAAAAAAAAAAAAAAAAAAAAAAAAGAAAAAGAAAACATCACTGGGAGTGAGCACTGGAGGGCAGGAGTGCGACAAGGTACACACAGTCCCGGAGTCTAAAGTGTCTCTCAGAAACCATCCAGCACAAAGGGTAAAGTAAATTTACAGTGGCGAAACCTGGCAGACAGCACCCTGATCGAGGTCACAGCTACTCCGTGCTGGTAAGGGGACAAATGAGTACTGTGCATGGCTTCTGTGACGTTCTCATCCAAGACACCACACCTGGGTCTCACCACCAGGACACACTGGACAGGCCCCAACTGAGAGACTTCTACCCAACAGCTGACGTGTAATCCTCGAGGTCATGAAAGTCAAGGGAAGCCTGAAGACCCGTTCCTGATGAAAGTGGAGGTATGTGATGTAGGACCAGGGTCTGAGTCCTTTTTCCTAATGGACTCATGGAGCCGACTGGAGAAAGCTAAATGGGGTCTCCAGATAAAAGGGACAGATAAATTGTTCTGTGTTAAACCTTTTCAAAATTAAAGCTAAAAAACAGAAGGTAGGCAGACAAGGATGTGAAGGTGGCTTTGCAGCACAGATGTGAGGCTAACATGACCGGCTTTTCATGTGTGAGGGCGCTGGGGCTTTAAACCATGCCGTGTCGGGGCCTGCGAAACAGCTGCCTGCTCCTGAGACTGGAGGGGAGAGGTCTGTGGGCAGACAGACAGGAGGGAGGCCTTGCTCACAGACCTCAGAAGTGATCATGAGATTTGTAACAGAGCTCAGCAGCACAAATGGGTCCAGACACACGGCTTTAGAAACTGATCACCTAAAGCAGAACCTGCCTCACCACGGCAGGCTCCCGTCCAGACCACCACCTGCTAAGTGACACCCCGGGAATAACCAACATTTTGCCCTTCCTGAGAACCTTGAACCACCAAAGCCCCTCTGCAGGACGAGAACAGGCGGTTGGCTCAAAACAGTCTGCTTTTAGAGTCAAAATGACTCTCTGAAACGGGGCCATCAACTCAATGCTCAGAGTTATAAAAACCCACCTCTTCCCTTGACACAGACGTCACGCCAGCGGCCAACTTATCTCACAATGCTTTTGAAGTCGGCAATGAATTTATATAAGGTAGGTTGGGTTACAGAATTCAGGTTGTTAAACTTGCTCGTTAAATCTTTTATGAGGAATTTCAGCCACATGGTTCGAGAAACTTGCAGGAAACCTTCGAGTTGGTTCTCCAGTGAAAGACCAAAAAGGCAGGCTCCATATTCTTCAGAAAGGGGGAGCGGCTGTCCTTAACATTTTAAAGCTGGGGGCCGGATGTGGTGGCTCACACCTGTAATCCTAGCACTTTGGGAGGCTGAGGCGAGCAGTTCACCTCAAGGTCAGGAGTTCGAGACCAACCTGGTCAACATGGTGAAACCCCCATCTCTACTAAAAATACAAAAATTAGCCGGGCATGGTGGCACATGCCTGTAATCCCAGCTACTTGGGAGGCTGAGGCAGGAGAATTGCTTGAACTCAGGAGGCGGAGGTTGCAGTGAGCCGAGATCGTCCCACTGCACTCCAGCCTGGGGGACAAGAGTGAAACTCCATCTCCAAAACACACAAAAAGTTTTGAAGCTGTGATTAAACATATTTATCTAGGTAGATCTAAGCAACATTAATGTGAGAATTTAATACACTGAAAAGGGGTCTGAAAATTCACAAACTTCACAGGCGCTACCTCTGGGATGGCAGCGTGAGTGGGGAAGGGGCAGGAATTCTTTTTACTTAAAATATTTCTGATTTAAAGAAAAAACAATTATGGGCCAGGTGCGGTGGTTCATGCCTGTAATTCCAGCACTCTGGGAGGCCGAGGCGGGCGTATCACCTGATGTCAGGAGTTCAAGACCAGCCTGGCCAACAGGTGAAACCCCATCTCTACTAAAAAATACAAAATTACCCTGGCGTTGTGGTGTTCGCCTGTAATCCCAGCTACTTGGGAGGTTGAGGTAGGAGAATCACTTGAACCCGGGAAGTGGAGGTTGCAGTGAGCTGAGATCATGCTACTGCACTCCAGCCTGGGCAAAAAGAGTGAAACTCCATCTAAAAAAACAAAAAAACCCAATTATGAATGCATTACTTGTGTAAAATTTTGAAAAATGAGTAATGCATTTCTTTACAGGTTGTTTTTAGAGGACTTAAAGCCCCATGCAACCAAGCCCTGCTTGCAGAAACAAACATAAGGGCTTATGAAGCCTCATCTCACGCCAGATCCCCAAACTATAAGCTGAAGAGTTGGAGGAAAATTTTAACAGCTGAAAAAGGACTGACTTTAAATGCCTGCTGAAGATCTCATTTTCCAACACCAATTGCTTTTCCTCCCAGGAGAACCCCCAGGCTGGGCGGGAAGGCAGAGGGGCGGGGGCTCACCTGGGTCTGAGTCGGAATTGCCTGCAGATGGCTCGCAGAAGCTTGATGGCATAAAAACATTGTTTTTTGAAACTGTCAGCAAGGAGGTGCAGGTGGGGGAGGGAACAAGAGGAAAAACAGCATGAATGGGTGGGGTGGACCCTCATGTCCCACGGGAGGAGATGGGACAGCACGCAAACAGGGCATTCAGTCTTTCCCCAGAAAGCAAACCCCAAAACTCTCTTTATAGCACTACGAGGGTCTCCAGCCCGACGGCCTTCATCTGTCTGATGACTACAGTTAACTCTGGTCAACTGGGGCCACACCCTTGTCCCTGCACCCCTGCAGGGGCAGCTGGCAGGGGAGGTGCTGGATGCTCCAGGCCATATTAGAGGCCCTGATTCCTTCTCACCTGTGGAGGATTGTCCGTGGGGTCCCCTCCCCCACCTAAGATCTTCCTTCATCAGGGCAACTGCTTCCCAGGGTGTGAGCCGGCCAACAAGTTTCCACAAATGAAGTGGAATTCGTAGGGGAAGAACTCACTTTACGCAGAATGGAACCAAAGACAACACTGTTCAAATTATCAGTGCCCCTCACGCCTCCAGTTGCCCTGAAGATTGAAAGCTGAGTTGTCTCTTGGAGGCTGCCGTGCTGGACGGGAGGTGATTTGAAGTGGGCCAGGAAAGCAGAACAGTGGTCCCTCACCTCTTTAGCCTACATTCACAGCCCAAACACTTCTCTATGCTGATTTCCGATGCAGCAAGCATGGTCTAGCAGTGGGCAGTGAGTGGGAAGGAATAAAATCAATAAGCAGGGAGCGGAGCTCCCTCATTCCACAGAACACCTATCCACGGGCGCAGAGATCATTAAATAAAGGATGTCGACTGCAAGCCATCTGGACAGTTCCACAATATCCGGTCAGCAGACGACAGTGTAACAGCACTGGAAAACCTAATGCAGCCTTGCAAAAGACGTGCCCATGTCCAAAACCAACATGATGGGAAAGGGGCATGAAAGCAGGGGTGTGGAGGGGTGACTCGGGAAGGACCCTGGCTTCCTACACTGTGTGTTCCTGTAACGCATGCGTGACTTCTATACACAGAAACAACGTGACATCCTGAAGGTTCAGGACTGTAAAATGATTTACATGAACTTTCCAAGAATGGATTTCAGTTGGGTAACCGGAGAACCTGTCTAAACACTCATGTATCTCCAAGTTGGTGCTACAGACAGCCAAGACAGAGGCCACAAGACAATGCCAGAGTGGGAAGTCAAGACGGGGACGAGAGAACAGCCCTGCGGTGGTGTTTACCTTCACATCTGCACAGGCGACTCCATGGCTGGAGGCCAGGCTTTCTGAGTGTCACATTAAGTAGTGCTGATGGTGTTATCTGCCTCAGGAACCTCTCTCCTGTACCAGCCTGCATGAGTCCCCAGGCTGACCTCCATGCCTGTGCTCAGACCAGGCCTCACATCCAGGGCCTCCAAGCCCTTTAGCCTGCCCTACTCCACAGTCCGAGCCTGACCCACCCTTCCAGGCCCCAACAAGCTCCTCTCGTCTGGGAGTTCACAGCATCACACACGGGCCTCTGCTGAGGCCTCCTGGCTTGCTGGTTACTGTGTGTGCATGCTTGTGTGCACATGCATGTGCATGTCTGGGCTACTGCACTGGACTGCCTGTGCTGGGCATGCAGCTGAGGGGTCAGGAGAACACCCGACCCCTAAACCCCAAGTCTGTGTCCAGCCTTGGAAAGAAGAGACGTAATTAACAGGCAGAGGCCCCAACAGGGCTCTAAGCAGTCAACCCCTTTCCTCCATTTCAGAGGGACGATCTCTTCCCAGTCTTCCTCAGGCCACCAAGTCTCACCATGCTGTCAGCGTCACTGATTCTAGACGAGGACCCCTGGTGCTGCACTCTGGGCAAGCTCTCACCTCACTCCTGACCGAGTCCGAGCCTCAGATCGACTCTAACCGGAGCTGGGCAGGAAGGACGCAGCAGACAGACGCGCAGCACTGAGGGGAACGGCGGGTTTGTAAGCATAAATGTTTTTACTATTCGGTAAGTTTGCATATTTTACCTGACTGTGAGGGTGGGAACTGGGTTAAAGAGGACGTTCTTTCTCGCTTGACAGGAGGGCAGTAATTTCCATCTTCTCTGTCAGAATCTACAGAAAATGATGAGAAAAGGAGGAGAAAAATCAGGTTCCTTCCGTTTTTAAAACTGAAGATGGTCAAAGGTGTTAGAGAGCTCCTTACCTTCTCCGCCTTCAGGACTGGAGCCGCCAGCTGACCTCTGAAACAAGGAGCACACAGCCGGGGTCAGAGGGCGTCAGCCTCACGGCAACCGAGCAACTCTTGGCTCCATAACAAATATCCCAACATGCACCGCGGGCAGCTAACTCCCAGTAACTCCCAGAGCCCAGCACCCGAACGAGCCAGGATTTCAGCCCAAAGCTCAAATATTCCCCCTGGTGAACCTCTGCACCCAGCTTCACAAACACATGCCAAGGAATCCTCTCAGTGGCTGGGAAAGTATCCGCAGCACCCGGATCGGTTTCTTGTTTCTCCACAGGTTACGCTAACTGGCCCGCCACCCCCAAATTCAAACACAGCCGAACCTCATCTGGCCCCTGTTCATCCTGCCAAGAGCTGAAAAGTGACCCTCTCCACCCTTGAGGGCAGCGGACTTGTGTAAAACGGTCGCATCACACCAGATAGAAATGGTTTCCCTTCCTAGCCCTGGAACATTCTACCGTGCACATCCTTGTCTCAGGGTGGGCCGTTATTTCCAGAGCAAGTAAGAGCTTGGATGTTTTGGACCAAAGCCTGCTTGTGAAGCGTTTAGAACAGAACCATCAAAGACAAAGCCCAGTCACAGGTTGAGGGGAGGGACCTGTTTCCTATTCCACAAACTTTAGCTTTAGAGTGTGAACAACTAGCAACCAAGACTTGAAATGGATTCATGACCAGCCTGACCAACATGGTAAAACCCTGTCTCTACTCAAAATACAAAAAAAAGTAGCTGGGCGTGGTGGCACACGCCTGTAATCTCAGCTACAGGCTGAGGCACAAGAATGGCTTGAGCCCGGGAGGCAGAGATTGCAGTGAGCTGAGATCATGCCATTGCACTCCAGCCTGGGCCACACAGGGAGACTCTGTCTCCAAAAAAAAAAAGAAGACTTAAAATGGGCTGGGCGCAGTGGCTCATGCCTGTAATCCCAGCACACTTTGGGAGGCTGAGGCAGAAGAATCGCTTGAGCCCAGGAGTTTGAGACCAGTCTGGGAAACATGGCAAGACTCTGTCTTTATAAAAAACCAGGCCGGGCACAGTGGCTCATGCCTGTAATCCCAGAACTTTGGGAGGCCGAGGAGGGCAGATCACGAGGTCAAGAGATCGAGACCATCTTGGCTAACATGGTGAAACCCCGTCTCTACTAAAAATACAAAAAATTAGCTGAGCATGGTGGCGGTCACCTGTAGTCCCAGCTACTTGGGAGGCTGAGGCAGGACAATGGCAGGAACCCGGGAGGCGGAGCTTGCAGTGAGCCGAGATCGTGCCACTGCACTCCAGCCTAGGCGACAGAGCGAGACTCCGTCTCAAAAAACCAAAAAACCAAAAACAAACAAACAAACAAAAAAACCCAACCACACAAAAATCAGTTGGGCATGGGGGTGAATGCTTGTAGCCCCAGCTCCCCCGGAGGCTGAGGCAGGAGGATCAGTTGAGCCCAGGAGTCTGAGGCTGCAGTGAGCTATGACCATGCCACCGCACTCCAGCCTGAAGGACACATCTCATCTCAAAACAAAACAAAACAAAACCCTCAAAACTTAAAATGAGTAGTGTTTATATCCTCTCCCGCAACACAATCCCTCATTTATGTCCTGTCTCAGAATGTAGCAGCCAAAAGCACGCCGATGAGTGGGTGCTGCTCCTCCTGGCATACTCCCCGCAAGAGCAAGCAGAAGAACCAATTTTCTTATTTTCAAACATGCTCCTCAGAGGTCAAGTTTAGCCAAATGAGGCCCGTCTGCCTCGACAAGCTGCTGGGGCTTACGGGAGATGATGCATGTGAAAGTGCTTTGCAAACTGCAGAGGGGCCTGGGAAAGCAAACTGCAATAAATAAAACCAAAGAGCACAGCAGCCAAGGGAGACCCCCCTCAAGTCGGGGTGGCGCATTTTCCCATAAAGGGCCAGACTGTCGGTACTGTTGGCTTTGTGGGCCACATTTGGTCTCTGTCATATATTCTTTGTTTTTGCTTTTATAATCCTTTAAAAATGTAAACATCATCTTAGCTTACAGGCCCAGGACTGCAGCGTGTGGCAGTGAGAACCCAGAGAACGTTGACTTGAAGTCACATAGTTCGTTCACGACAGTCAGAAAAAACCCTACCCTGGACTTTCGCCTCCCATGTGAGCTGACAACATGGGTTTGTGTGGGAAAAGCAAGCCTGAGCTTCTTGCTTGAGGCCCATGTTCTGAGAGGGCGTTGGAAATAGTCCCAGGGGACTGTATGAGTGAGGGCTGATTACCACTATCCCCACAAGATGACATCATCAAAGTGCGTGGGAAACACAAAATCCTTGTAACACAACAGTGGGTTCTCTTAGTCACTGGGGCAATTGTGAAAATACCACTGAGTCCAAAACGCAATGCATCAAGCAGCCTGGCCCTAGAGTCAGTACCAACTCTGGCCAGGACAAGAGCACGAGGGGCGCAGAGGCTGCTTAGTCCCTGCCGCCTCTTGAAGGCAAGAAGAACTGTCAAGTTTATTCCGGCTCTGCCATTTTCTCAGGGTGAAACCTTACCTCGCCCAGGCTTCGGTCTCCTCACCTGGAAAACGGGGATGCGTGAGGCGACAGGCAGGGCAGGTAAGGTGCTCAGCCCAGCACTGGGAGCAGATGATTACAATGCTCGTGGCCCACACCTGATGAGACCAAACTCCCAACTGATGTAAAACGCTGAGGCTACGCTGGGGGCAGGGCTTTAGAGTTCAAGGCAGACATGAACAGGGAGTCAGGGGTGTGGAGTGAGTCCTGGGTGCAGCCAGGAGGCGAGGGACCTGGACTGGGAACCTTTCTAGAGATGCCAGAGCCTGGGGTTGCATCTGATAGTGCTGAGCTGTCACCACCTTGGCATCCCTCTTCTTGGGTGACATCTGTGGAGTGGGTACAGGTTCCAGCTATTGTTCACCCTCATACTTAGCAAAGGTGACAGAAACACAGAGAAGCAGTATCTGCCCACCCAGGTTGCCAAAACCTTTGTTCATCTGATGATGAGCCTGGGCATCTCATGCCTCGGCCAGCTACCGCCCTTAGCGGGCCCTTACATCAGCCTCCCAGTGCAGGCAGCTCTGAGAAACGACACCTAACACAGCCTCCTTGCCCTCGGGGTAATCCACGCCCTCCAGAACCCCGCAGGCTGGCTTTGGCCTCCGAATGCTCTATGCAGGTCCCCGTCTGAGGCCAGCTGCCTCGGCACAGCCCGATCGCCTCGGACACCGCACTGTTTGCCTCACCTCTGGCTTCCCTGGCCTTACCTGTCCTCCCATCCATTTCTAACAGCAGGCCCAGGACATCCCTGCCCCCAAGTCCCATCCTGTGGCTCTAGGCTTTTCTCTCCCCTTTTAATCCAACGAGCATTTCAACTGTACCAAAATCCTTACACGGTGTCCTCCCTGGTCCTGGGGGATCTGTCCCTTACTAAATGACTTCTGGGACCAGGAGATGGCCATACCCTCTCTGGCCTCTGTAGACAACCTGCTCTCTCATCCAGTGACATCCTCCTTTTCCCTCAGGCGAGAACGAACCCCTTGGTGAGATGACCTCCAGGCCTCTTATACTCTTTCTCTGTGGCTTATTCTGATCCTGGGAGTTGTGTCAGGGACCCCACTAGACTTAGGAAGGAACTGGTCCTCACGGTAGAAGCCCGTTTACCATCTGTTCAACAAAAAGACACTGCATCCCAGGCCCCCTGCAGCCCATGGAGAAGCCGGAGAAGACCTGAGTCTGGCCTTATGGAGGCAGCTGGTCCCTGAGCTCCCTCATGTCTCCTCACCCCTGCACAGGATGTTTCTCCTGCTGCCTCCACACCTAACTCTCTGGCTCAGTGGTTATCTAGGTTAATTTCCACGTGTCAATTTCCCAGTTTCCCTGTTTCTGATTTCCAATTTTATCTCCTTGTGATTGGAGCACATACTCCATATTTCAATCCTTTAAAATTTGAGATGTGTTTGGTGACCTAACAAATGGTCTCCCATTCAGAATTTTCCATGTGCACTTGAGAAGGCCGTGTACCCCGCTGTTTGGGTGGGGTGTCCCATATGTCTGTTAGGTCTGGTTGGTTTTTGTGTTGCTCAAGTCCTGCTTCCTTACTGATCCTGTCTAGATATTCTATCCATTACTCAACGTGAGGCACTGAGTCTCCAACTCCTCACTGATCTTGTCTAGATGTTCTATCCATTACTCAAAGTGGGGTACTAAGTCTCCAACTCTTACGGTTGACTCGACTATTATGCCCTTCAGTTCTGTCCGTTTTTGCTTTGCGCATTTTGGGGGCTCTTTTCATGATACCCCATGCCTCTCAGGGACCGTGGATGCCATGGACGCTCTCTCCAGAGCAGCATGTCCAGGTCAAGAGTGTGGCCCCAGGGCTCCCAACAGTCTCCTGGGGTCTCCTCGTGACTCTAGGCGCAGCCCTGGGAACACTGTGGTGTCCCCAGGCATTCTGGACTCATCCTCCCCTTCACCCACCACCTCCAACCTGCCAGCAAGTCCCATTAGCTCTAGCCCCTGGAGAACGTACCTTTCCCTCCTGCCTTGGTGGCCTCCTCAGGCACAGGGTCCCCTCTGCCACCAGGCTCTGGCCATGTGGCCTCCTGTTTTCTGAACATGTTGGTTGCTCCTGCCTCACTGAGTGCTGCTCCTCCGTGGGCGCCCTCCCTCCCTGTTCCTGCGTGTCTGAGATGCTGTGAGCACCACCTCCAGGGTAAGCATGTGCTCACTCCCTACCCCAGCCCCTCTTGGGAGCTACCCTGTTTTGTTCTATCACAGAGGGAGATGATCTCAGAGGTGTCTCCTACAACACAGTTCATTCACCTGACACACGGGACACTTGCACAGAAGGCGCTTGCTGAGGACTTGCTGCATGGGTGGAGTCCATGTCCTCCACTGTGTCCCCCTTCAGTGACCCTGAGAAGAACGGGTGCCTAGACAGACAAGGTTCAGATGCTGTCTGACCCCTGACCTCAGGAAACCCTCAAATCCGTGCCCCAAATCTCTTGTAAGAACCTGCCTGCAGCAAAGTGGGGGGCCTCTTGGTCCTGGAAAGGCTGGGAAGCCAAGGCCTGGGAAGGACAACACAGGAAGATTCCAACAGGGGAACCTCCTGCCAGCAACTCTCCACTAAGACCCAGCGGAGGGAAGCAAGAAGACAGAATGTGTGCCTGTGGAGAGCTCTTCTAGAATCCTAACCCACTGGCCACGTGAGGCGCCGCCTGCCCTCTGTCCCCGTCCAGGCCTCCGCACCCTGCGCCTTGCTGGGATGGAGGGCCTCTCCTCTCAGGAGATGTTGGAACTTGCTGTCCAGCTGGCTTGTGCTGTCTTCTCCAAAGTAGGAAAAGGTTTGGGGTGAAGGAACCTCCTTTGAGCCACCCAGCCCCATACACAGCCAATGCCAGCTCCACATTTTCCATTTCCTGGAGTCAGCAGCCCAGGAATCTGGACCTGTTTGGCGTCCAGGCAGTCTGGGGCCACCCCTCATCCCAAACAAGGCAGTGGGTCCTCAGGGGTTGGTCCCGAACAATGCCTGGGACACACTCGGGGTCAGCGCCCAGAGGTCTGCAACCAGAGCTCAGGAGGATTTTAAGAGTAAGCTCCAGGCCGGGCACAGTGGCTCACGCCTGTAATCCCAGCACTTTGGGAGGCCTAGGCGGGTGGATCACCTGAGGTCAGGGGTTCGAGACCAACCTGGCCAACATAGAGAAACCCCATCTCTACTAAAAATACAAAAAGTAGCCAGGCATGGTGCTACATGCCTGTAATCCCAGCTACTCAGGAGACTGAGTCAGGAGAATCGCTTGGACCCGGAGGCGGAGCTTGCAGTGAGCTGAGACAGAGCCACTGCACTCCAGCCCGGGCAACAGAGTGAGACTCTGTCTCAAAAAAAGAAAAGAGAGAGAGAAAAAAAACCAACCAAACAAAAGAGCAAGCTCCGAGGACGCGAGCTTAATGGGGAGGGGTGAGGACAGAAGCAGGACACAGAGCCCCATTTCCTCCTCCTCCTCCGCTTTTCCCAAACGAGACTCCGCTGCTGCGAGGGGCAGGGCTTCAGGATGACACCCGGGAGCGCTGGTCAGCACCCATTTCAACACCACGATGACAGCGCCCCAGAGTAATAATAAGGAAGCAGAAGAGAAAGAAGACCAGAGGGCCCTTCGACTTCTTTCTGGCATTGGGACAGCAGAAGCGAACGGAGCAGGCTCAGAGGTGAAGCAGCCCTCCCGTGGCTCGGGCTGCAGGCTGGTCAGGAGCGAGCACTGTGAGTGCTGACCCTGTGCCCTGCGTCCCTGCCGGCGGGGTGGGGGCTGGCGGCGCAGCAAGCTCCCCACCAGGAGCCACTGGGAGCTTGTGGGAAGTAGCTCAATTCTGTGAGGCGCATGAGTCCCTGTCGCTAAATACAAGACGGGGGGCACATCCCATCTGGAATGGGAATACAGGGGTGGGAAGTTTGTTCGTGGCATAAGGAACGAAACAGTGAAAATCGTGGTTGTCACATTTATTAAGAACTGCCCTGTCCAAAAAACACGGATCTTGTCAGACTGTCTGGTGTGGCCTCAAGGAGGACACGGGTGCCAAGGCGGCCCAGGGCAAGGCACAGAGTTTCAGAAGCCAACTCCAGACACAAAGACCAACAAGGAAGAAGCAGGAAGGAATGGCACTGTCTACCTGGTCCCCTAGGAAAGACCAGAAAGCAAGGCCATGTCAGACAAATTCCCTCTAGATGGCTAGGCGCAGTGGCTCACACCTGTGATCCTAGCACTTTGGGAAGCCGAGGTCGGAGGATCACGAGGTCAGGAGATCGAGATCATCCTGGATAACATGGTGAAACCCCGTATCTACTAAAAATACTAAAAAAAATTAGCTGAGCATGGTGGCAGGCACCTGTAGTCCCAGCTACTCAGGAGGCTGAGGCAGGAGAATGGTGTGAACCCCAGGAGGTGGAGCTTGCAGTGAGCTGAGATCAGGCCACTGCATTCCAGCCTGGGCGACAGTGCGAGACTCCATGTCAAAAAAAGAGATAAATCCCCTCTATAAAACTGTGGCAACCAAGAGGCGTACCAGGGTCTCAGTGAGTCTGACAAGTTAGAAAACCTGGCTGGTCATGGCTGGATGCCTGGGATACAAAATAAATGATGGGCCAGTTCAATGCTTTTTATTCAGTGGCAGAGGCAACCAGCTGAGAAATTCCTGTCAAAAGGGCAGGCCCTGAGAAAAGCCAGTGAGAGGGGGCTTCCAAAGGTCTGAACGTTGAGGGGTGCTGAGGGCCAAATCCTGTGCAGGGACTAGAAGGTGGGGGGAAACTGGCCAGAGGGATTCATTCCAGAACCTCCTTAAGCTCCCTGGTGGGTCTAATAAACATATCTGAAGCTCAGCAGGTCCTTGGCAGGGAGCTTCAGCCCAGTACAATTCCACCAGGTTCGGAGTGAGTGCCCAGAGCTGCCTGCTTTCTCCGCATCAAACAGAGAACTTAATTGGGATGTGGTTTGGTCTTCTTCAGACTGTCTTCTGAAAGCCAGGAAATCTGATATATAGAGACTTTTTCCTGGTACTGACTCTTCCATGGCCAGGGTTCTGACGAGACTGAAAGATGATAAGGGCCCTTTACAAGCAACAATTCAGCGAGCCATAATTTATCAAGAACTCTCAGCTTTACATTCTCCCCAGGGACTGTGGAATAAAGTGAACAGACTACACGTGATGGATGAGACCTGCCGGGTAACATGGGGGCGGTTTCCTGAACGCCAGTGTGATACAGAGTGAGACCCAAATTAAAGTCTCAGGCCAAGAAGCAGCTGGCATCGGGTTCCATTTGACTTGATCTATGGCCTAAGTAACCTAAAATAAAGTTTACTTTGCTCTGAGTGGGCCCGATTAGTAGAGAAAGCCAATTAACAGGAGCCCTCAGCAACCAGTCAGGGTGTTCTCTGCAGACAGCCCGAGGGAAGGAGCCCTGGTTGGCTCAGAGCTGTCACAAGGGGCTTGATGATGGCTCTCCTGGGGCTCCTGAAAGTGGGTGTCCGAAAGTTACAAATGCTAAAACTATAAGGTGCATGTTATGTGCATGGTCACCAGAGCTACACTGGAACATTTACACACTGCTCCGCGCAACCCCCAATCCTGGCTCTCCCACAGTGACCCCCAGCTCATCCCAAGGCTCCCTGCCATACAGCTTCGCCTTCCCCCTGCCAGTGTAGGGGATGCTTGAATTTCTCTGGATCAGAGCCTCAGACCCAAAGTCCATGAGAATCAGGATGCTGAGATCTACCTGGGTCGGCCAGGCCAAAGAGATGAACATCTGGACGAGGTGAGGCCCCTCCGGACACTCCCGCACAGGCCTCTGTTGAGAAGTACACAGGGCACAGAACAGCGCGTGCGCTCTTGAAGAGCACCTGCTGTCACAAAAACTCTGTGATCCACTTGTTTGCTACTCTCATTCTAGAAACCATCACCTCTGCAGCTGGAGAGTTCTATGTGGGCTGCGTTTTTCAAACCCAGGCACCTGTGGAAGGCCTCTGGGGTGGACCCTAAAGACCATCTGTCCCCAGAGGGCTAAAGATGGAAACCTGAGAACACCATTTCCTGTGCTCTCAAAGACCAGAGGTGCAGTAACTCACCATACCCGACTCAGGAGAAGTTTCCAGCAGCTGCTCTGCCAACAAAAGAAGGGTGCAGCCACCTCCTAATTCTCGCTCTGGTGGCCGTTACATGAGCTCGTGGGAGGGCTGTACTCCCAGTGCACTGTGGGACAAGTGCCTCCTGGCTGGACTCCTTCCCGCGGCTCCTGTCTCACTACCCCAAACCCACTTTTGTGTCACAAAGGCCACGACCGCCGTTACCCTCTCCCCATAGCCTCTGGCACAAGTAAAGACTGTTGCTTCTTTTTCCATCACACACTGACTCCTCCAAAATGTTAACACAGGACTCCAACCCACCCCTGGCTGAACAGTGCTTCCTAAGTGTCCTGGGGTTTGGTGGCTGTAGCTGAATGTTAATAATTTCCTTAAAAACCGGGGACTGGTGTGTGCTAGAAGGAACGCTGAGATCTGGGGTAAGGTTTGGGACCGTACCAGCCTGGAAGGCTGCCTGGTGCTCAGGCAGGTAGAGCTGGGTCCCTTCTTTTCTTGTTAAGAGTCCTTTTTCCCTGTCCTGAGAATGGGGGTCTTCTGTCATGAGTTACCTAGAGGATGGAGTTTTCAATCCTGAATGTAGGATAATGTTTACCTTTCCCAATTTATCAAACTTCAAAAACCCAAGACATTTCTTGTTCTTGAGAGTTCACAATCTTCTCCACCTATAATCTTCAAAAGGCTTCTTAATACAAAGATAAAGGGCTCAGGGGATTCCTTCTGGGTTCAAAGGAAGAGTCTTTTCTTCTTCCTGCTTTGATTGAAGACAATCAGTTCACCGCCTTAACCACAGTCCAAATACAATCAGTCTTGCAAAATAATCTGTGTTGGAGAGCGCCTCTTCCTAGATATCAAAGGAAGCCTTAGCTTCTTGGGTTTCTAAGACGCTAAACTTGAATGCCCACATTCAGGGAAACAAGAAAAAGAAAAATGGAAGGAGGGTGAAGGGGGTCAAATCAGGTTTGGAAGGTTCTACTTCACACGACTCAATTCCTCCTGACCCCTCATGTCTTTTTCGGGAGACACGATTCGCCTCTTGCTGTGGGTATATATTCCCCCAATTTAGAAAACGCTAAAAGGGGATTCGATCTTCCCTGACTTTTCAGCAGCATGAATTAAAGGGAGTTGGAAGAAATCCTTGTCATCTTTTAAGTTACCATTAGCTGCTTACAATTAGCTAGGGCCAGGATCTGAGGGACCCGAAGGGAAAGGGGCTGGTCTGGGTTGGGCTCCCCCTGGGCAGTAGGAGTGCCGAGTAGGTGTGGACTTACCCCTGCCAGTTCTCGCGGAAAAGGAGGAAGCTGGGCTTCAGGAGCGGGAGGCGGAGGAGTGCTGGCTGAGGCGCCAGCAGGGGCAGGAGGTTCTAGGGCATGCTCGCCAGCTGACTCGGGGTGACCCGTGCCATGGTGGGGGGCCTCAGCCTCCCCCCGAGGCTCCTCTCCCGAATCCGACAAGTCTTTTTGCTCTGCAGGGGACTGGGAGCAAAAAAGACAATTTTCCTTCAATGTGAATAAAGGCTGCACCACACAGCAGGAAGGGCGGGCAGGGGCAGAGGCTGGAGCTGGCTCGGCTTGCAGCAGCTCCTGCGCCTGGGAGGAAGGTGGGGAGAGCAGGGACATGCTGCGCAGCAAAACCGGCTCTCCTGGCTGACGGAAGGGAAAGTGAGAGTGGACTAGGTGCCATGTGACTCTGCAAGGGGTTCTACAATGTATGAGAGGCAGGACCCTCGTTTCCAAAACTATGGGCTGCCTGGTAAGGAGCTACTTGGCTTATGGGCCTTGGTGATCAAGGAAAAGGGACGATCATGCAAAAGATTTAAACCCCTTCTGGATCTCAAAAATACTGAAATGGGGGAGCTAGCCATCAGCACCATTTCTGTGCTTTAGGAAAGGGGGAGGCGGGCCTGGAACCCCACAGTTAGGGAGAAACCAGGGAGGCTGGGGTCAAGGGGTTCTGCTTCTCGCTACAGTTCTTCTAGCACTTTCCATTTGTTCTGCTTACACCCAGGATGCAGAAAGCTCTTTCCCACCTCAGTGAGTGCAGGTGTGGGATGACACGGACACCGAGAGCTGGTTTTTGCATCACTGGCAGACGGGTAGTTCAGCTGAATGGGGGGACACATCCGCAGTGCCCCTCGGCCTAGGATTCTCCCAGGTGCATCCTCAACACCTTGGGCAAGGGCTCATCTGGAAAGCTGCCAAGGTGAGAGCAGCCGGTTCTGGGTCTTCCTCCCCAGAGTACAACACCCGGCATCCTTTTAAGGTGGTTCTTGGGACTCCAGCAGGGCTTCCATGGGCTGAGAGCTCTGTGGCCATAACTCCAAGACTTTTCTTGAGAAATGCGTTAAACACCTGGCATCCTAAAACAGACAGGCTCCAGTCCCCAAACCTCCCTCTTGGCATTATACAATGACATGGAGCCATTTCTCGCACTCGGCGACCTAAATGACTACAGGGCTACCCCGTCTCCCTGTGGATGTGGCTGTGTTTCTTCTGGATGTGAAGTGGCTGACCTCTTTAGACGGGGTTTGGGCACTAGTTAAAAAGTAGTGATCCAGGAGGATGAAAGGAGCTACACAAAGAGGATGTAAGAGAATGTCCACAAATTCCTAGGAAAGCAAAAGCAATCTTCACATCTCAAAAGTAATCAAGGGGACACTGTTGCCTTTTTGTATCCAGGGCAGATCCATGGACCAACCGCTCTCTAAACCTGCACAGGGCACCGTGGTTGGTCCAGCCACCCATGTCTGTTGCTACTTTATGGGGAGAGACTTAACACCTCACAAGAGAAAAATTAAACCCAGAGCTCTGGTGAGGCACTGCCTATCTCTACTTAGAACCACTTGAATTTTTTGTAATCCCTGCTTTTGAAATATAAATATTCGAACACCCTCATGGTAATTCAAAATGCTAAACAGGAAGACCAAGAAGTAAGTCACAAACATGGAAATCAAGACATCAAAACAGGATCAAATTCGTTATCTTCGGTTAAGATGAGTTTGTTGAGAAGTATTACATCACTTCCTCTCTCAGATGGGAGAATTAACAATGTCATTCCAGCATTTTCTACTCAGGTCCTAGCATTTCTCCTGGGCAGGAAGCATAAGCTCTAAAGAACCAAAGTGAAGCCTGGAGTTTTTCAACATGTCTGGTAAAATCAGACATCAAGATTTTGCCAGCCTTTGACCTCATCCTAAAATACACATGGCTGGTGAAAACCACGTGCCCCAGGGCTAAGCTCATCACAACAACCGTAAGCCTCAAAAGCAGGTCTAAACACGCGACGACCACATTTTCAGTGATACTGTACTTTCTGCTAAATAGCATTTCTGTAACTGCCTTCTGTCTTTTTACCAAATGGGCATTATTCTGCTAGTACAACCTCAAAGCCTCCCCACTTCAGATTAACAAAAGCTCTGGAGAGAGAGCAACTGAAAGAAATGTTTAGTCTTTACAAATAATGGAACAGCCCACATAAGGATATTTAAATTCTCTTCACATTAAAAAGAAAAAGAAAGAACTCTACCTCCAACCACAACAGTTAAGAAGGAAAGGTTTCATTTTTGCCCCGGAAACACTGGTGCATGTAAATGCAGGCATTTCGCGGAGACAGCAGAGCCCTCCCCAGGAAGCCCAGGCATGGGAAGACAGTAAGCAACATCCCTGTGCTGCCAATCTGGCCATGGCTTCGTTTTAGGCGCTACGACGACAATTAAAACCACACATGGCTTTTTCTGCCCTGGAACAATAGGATTCGGCAACCTCACCCAAGGCTAAGTGATGCCACCAGCACCCACACGCAGGCCACGGTCCCAATCTGCAGTGTGCTGAAGCGCAATCTGGCACATCAGTGGGGCCCACAGAAAACCGCTGTGTGGTTCTGCCACTGAACAAAAACAAAATTAACTCCTGGGCTGGCAGCTTCATGTCTTTCTTTTCAACTCCAAATCATGCTGAATCATGATTCAGCAATAAAACCTGAGCATACAGAGCTGTCTCCTTTGAATGGTGTGAGGGCAGATGGTGGAGAGGAAGGGGCTCTTTTACTTGCACCCCATAGGGTGGTCTGAGATCTCGTTTACTGAAAGGTAAGTCAGCTGGTCCCGCAGTTGATGCGACTTCTTGATCTTTGGGGATCAAGAAGTTGTTAAAGTCGCTATAAGTAACATCTGAGGGACAATTAGGACAATTTAAAACATAGACTGTATATTGGAGGATATTACTGAATTAACGTTTTCGTAGGAGTAACATGGTAGTAAGACCATGCAGAATGGCCTTATCCCCATGAGATACCTGTGGAAGAATTCAGGGCAGAAATGTCACAGGGGCTTAACTTCCAGTATCAGAGCTGAGGCCAGCAATGTTAACAGGGAAGTCAGGGGCAGGATCCCCAGCTGAGGGCAGCAATGTTAACGGCGAAGCCAGGTGCAGGATACCCGAGTGTTTGCAGTGTCACTCTTTTCCAAGGATTTGAAAATTTTCAAAATACAATGTTGAAGCAAAAAGAGTGGGGGGCGGGGAACCTCCTCAGAAAAACGACGGCAGCAGCTCTAACAGCTCGCTCCCAGTTTGGCTTCTGGAGAGCAAGACGGGGACGGGTTGATGACCTCCGCAAGAGAGAATGAAACCAGGAGGGCTCTCAAACCCTCACTTCTGACACGTACTGCAGCTGCTCCCTGCAGGCCCTGAACCAGAAAGCCAAGGAGAAACAAAGCCAGCCACCCGCCCTGTGTGTTTACTTTCCACCTCACTCCCGAGTGGCAGGAAGGACTCCAGAGCCATGTGGACACTGTCCTCCGACAGGGAAGCGAACACCCACAAAGGCTCCTCCCGCTCCTGGCCTCTGCACAGAGGTTTCCCACGTGCCTCTCCGCCGACGGTGCCACAGAAGTGCGAGTGACAGAAGTGGGCAGCCCAGCTCCCAAGGCTGGAGAGCAGTTATTTTTAAAAGCCCATTTAGAATTGGCTGTGAGCCAATATTCTGATAAGACCTATACTTGGCATTTTATTTTTAATTTTTATTTTTAATTTTTTTTTTTTTTTTTTTTGAGACTGAGTCTGGCTCTGTCGCCCAGGCTGGAGTGCAGTGGCCGGATCTCAGCTCACTGCAAGCTCCGCCTCCCGGGTTCACGCCATTCTCCTGCCTCAGCCTCCCGAGTAGCTGGGACCACAGGCGCCCGCCACTTCGCCCGGCTAGTTTTTGTATTTTTTAGTAGAGACGGGGTTTCACCGTGTTAGCCAGGATGGTCTCGATCTCCTGACCTCGTGATCCGCCCGTCTCGGCCTCCCAAAGTGCTGGGATTACAGGCTTGAGCCACCGCGCCCGGCCTTTTTAATTTTTTTTGAGATGGAGTCTCACTCTGTCAACCAGGCTGGAGTGCAGCAGTGCGATCTCGGTTCACTGCAGCCTCTGCCTCCTGGATTCAAGCGATTCTCCTGCCTCAGCCTCCTGAGTACCTGGGATTACAGGCATCTGCCATCACGCCCGGCTAATTTTTTGTATTTTTAGTAGAGATGGGACTTCACCATGTTGGTCAGGCTGGTCTCGAACTCTTGACCTTGTGATCTGCCCGTCTCGGCCTCCCAAAGTGCTGGGATTACAGGTGTGAGCCATCACGCCTGGCCTACTTGGCATTTTGAAAAATGCCTTCCTAACTAGCCTTCCGGTTCAACTCCAACATGTTTATGTAATTGGCATAGACCCCTTGAAGGTCATACATGCAAATTAGCCTGCAAATCACAAAGCAATGAAACCCCCTTAGCTGTGAAAACATTACTGACACAACAAGTAGTGACTTTAAAAGCATTTTCAATTCATCTGAGCAAATATTACACGTTACTGTTTCATCTTGCTGGTTGCCCTAAAGTCTTCGGATTCAAAGAATTATTGATTTCTATTATTTGTTTTAAACCAGGGGTTGGCAAGCTGTTTTCTGCAAAGGGTCAGATACTAAATACCTTAAGGCTCTGCAGGCCACATGGTCTCTGTCCAAATACTACTGCTGTAGCAGACACAGGCTACTGCAAAGGGGATTGCTGTGGTTCTGTTCTTGTTGGCTCATGCCCACAATCCCAGCACTTTGGGAGGCTGAGTCAGAAGAACTGATTGAAGCTGTAAGTTTGAGACCAGCCTGAGCAATATAGCAAGACACCATCTCTAAAAAAAAAAAAAAATTTTTTTTTTTAAATTAGCCAGGTGCGGTGGTGGTGCCTGTAGTCCCAGCTACTCGGAAGGCTGAGGCGGGAGAATTGCTTGAAGCCAGGAATCTCAGACTGCAGTGAACTGTGATCACGATTCTGCATTCCAGCCTCGGCCAAAGAGTAAGACTCTGTCTCTCAAAGATAAAAACATAAATAAAACAACAACAGCAAAAAACAAAACAAAACAAAAAAACACAGGTGACAGTGCTGTGCCTTAATTTGCTAACCTTTGTTTTAAGCCAAAAATGGTTCAAAAGATAATCATAATGTAAAATTCTAGAAAATTCTGATTTTACTGAACACCTGAGGAATGACTATAACATTTCCAACAGAGTTCCAACAATAGTAAAGTCCTGAGCCTTTACTATTCTCTAAAACTAGAGAAATGCACCAGTCCTTTCATACTGAAGGAACCTCCAAAAGACAAATCATAAAATCACGTCATTAAGCTGTACTTGTCAGGGCCCAAGGGAGAGGAGATAGCAGAGGCAGATTTATCTTGGAAATACCTGAAGAATCAAAACAAAACTAGAAGAAAGTTTTCACATGTTTCTGGATTTCTTCTTCAGCAAAAAGAGTAACAATGGGAAAGTTTCACAAATTAGTAGATAAGTCCCGGCTAACACACAGGTATCCTGGGAGGGGTGTGTTGGGGGAGGTTTAGGACAATCATTTTCCCCTCCTCCCCAATCCCCCCAAACACACACACGCGACCCCCACAGAGCACTTGAATATTGCTCAGGAAAACTGGGCCACATCAAGATAAACGCTGGCTTCGGGACAGGACTGAAGACCAGCAGCCGTGAGTCCCAGATCATGAGAGCGGCTTCCAGCTTGGGAGCTGGTCACCTGTGAGGGGACAGAAGCCACAGGAGAATGGAGTTGATGAGATTCTCAAATGCTGTTATCACCAACAAGATGCAGACATCCTCAAAACACACCGAAACAGCACAGCACTTCGTCCCTCTAACATGTTGCAATGGGTGTGAGGTGGGGAGTGCCACCACTGGGCATCAGTGCAGAGGGACCACACATTATTTCTGGATAAACAGTGGGGGTCCCCATGCAAGCTGAGGAGTCACTGCCACACAGCACCACCGACTAACTTCTGACGCAACTCTGACCTTCCACACTGATCTGTCAGTGAGAGAAGCCGATGGCTTCAAGGTAAACAGCATCCATCGTTGTCTTATCACAGAACCCTGCTGCCGCGCCAATCAGACCTTCCACAGGCTGCCAGCTCATCGCCATGAATCAGGCGAGGTACTTCCAACCACACTGCGACCCAGACACCCTGAATCCAAGGGAGAAGCAGCCTCATGGACACAGGGTATAAATATATAATGCAAACAAATGAATAATTACTGTAAATGCACGTATGCCAAGTTGGTTAGGGCCAATGAATCCAGTCTTAAAGGTCTTGTTTCCCCCGTAACCACCATTGCTCTCCTCCTTTCCCTCCCTCCCTGACTTCCTCCCCACCTTCCTTCCTCCCTTTGCTCCCTACTGTCCCTCTGCTATTAGTTTTCCTAAGGTACAGTGGCATTTTTCAAACAAATCATCAGGAATTAGGAAGAAGCTTTCTAACACTGTTTCAATAAACTCTCTGAGCCCTTTCCACAACAGACCCATCCTAACCTCTCTCCACGGTAACCTAAAGCCACCAGGCCTTTTCCCTCCAAGCTCAACGTGAAGGTGTAAAGGCCTCTGCTTAGGTCTCCCCGTCTGTGGGCAGAAGTAGCCTTGGCAACGCGACCTGGAAAAGAGACTCTCAGTGAAGAGAGAACAAATTAGAGTAACGAAGTGAAGAGAGAACGTACCAGCCCCTTACCTTTTGTCCTTTATCCTTCTGAAACACAAAGACGGGCGGAGCAATGGCAGGCTTTTCTGCAAAAAGAAAAATTAGTTTTTTTCCCCCCAACACTATATGCATACAGTTAACAAAGCTACATTTGTTTGTAATATGTTAAACATACATATAAATAAAACTAGTAACTCCAGAGAACATCAAATCGCTTAGAACAGCACCTTGACTTGGACGCTTGGATGCACAGGTGCGCTGGGTTTGTGAAACACACCCAGAATGTGACGTGTGTCCTCTGCTGTATGCATTTATTGTCAGTAAGGAGCTTTCCAGACTCATTGAGACTGGGCGTGTAAATGGGAGTGGGAGAGCAGTGGAGAGTGTGGCAGCGCTATTTGGCGCCATCAACCATGGCCTTGCAGGAATGTGGCGCACAGACACTGGCTTTTTATGCGGCATCTCCTGAGTTGCAAATGTTAGAGACTAATTTAGCTTTTTAAAGTTTACAGGCCAGAGGGCAACCAAAAAGGGCCACATTGCTTGTGCTCTTTGCAGAGACAGTTCTGGTAGAACAATCCCAACGCTCAACCTGGACCTCTAAGTGAGTGCTGGTAGGGAGGAAAGGATGTCTGGAGTTGCCAGAGGTCTGAGAGTTCATCTTGCACAGCGGCTGTTGAAGGAAGAAACACTCTGGGGTGTTCTGTCCCTTAATGAGACAAGAGCAAGGCAGCCTGCAATGCCCATGCAACACCATCTGTCTCCTACCCAGGGGCAGCCAGATCCACAGCCCCGTGCCACTCAGTCCTGGAGTGGGTGACAGCCCAGGAGGCCCTGCTGCCTGCATGGGAAGATGAGGACTGCCTCGACCCCACGAGGAGGCGCAGACCACACCTGCCTCATGGCGTTGGGCCTGCATGTACTTTGATGAACCCTGGGGGTGCTCCCAGGGCCTCTTTCACCATTCAGGGCACTGAGGGCCCAGCGTGGAGGCCAAGCAAGAGCAGCTGTGACTCTGATGAGTGCTTGCTGCGGGCCGCACACTGGTGCCTCTGCGGTGAGCAGGATTTGGGCAGAGCCTTGCTTTCGCAGGGCCCCCCATTGTGGGGAGCCAGACATTAGCCAGGAAGCATGCACTGCCTGTGATCATGACGAAGGCACTCTGCCTGGGCATTGACCTGGTCTGCTCTGGAGTCCAGGTGAGGTCCACGAGAAGAGGGGGCTGTGCTGGGGTCTCAAGAAGAGCTGGAAGGGAGAGCAGCAGCATCTTGAAGGCACAGCTTGTGGGGTAATGGGGGTGGGGGCAGGCGGTGGGCATGCTGACTTGCTGGGGAAATGTCATAAAAGGCAAGGGGATGCCTGGCGTTGGTTTAGCTTGAAAGCGAAGAGTGAGGGTGGCCATGGGGAGACCAGGTGGTAGTGACTGAGGTGGAGAGAAAGGGACAGCACCAAGATGACCAAACAGACACCACCCCACTCCTGCAGAAGCAGGACAGACTCTGGTCTTAACCTTGGGGCAACAGTCCACAGCCAGGCAGCCCACTGATGGTGACATTTCCCCCACCATCCTCCCTGAAGCCTCGGCACGCTGGGGTCCAATTCACTGTGTACAGCCAAGGCAAACACTGGGGTGACTGGCATGCACGAGACCCAGGGGCTACAAGGGAGCAGGTGGGGGTCAGAGGGGTCTCCAACCAGACTTCCAGGTTTCCCTAAGCAGACTTCTTGCCAAAACAACGCACAGGTGCCACTTGACAAACGTGAATTAATGCGCCTATGCCAGGCAATAAATGATGTCAAAGGAATGCTGGAGGACTCTGGGACAGAGCAGCAGCATATCCACACCGTGTCTGCTACCAGGATCCTAGAGGCCTTCCGGTGCCGCGTCTGTACCCCACAAGCCCAGCCCCGACCTCTGCATTTGCATCCCTGCCAGCTGTCAGGTCACAAGATGCACAGGAAGGAGCCAGGGTTTGAGCCAGTTTGGCACTTGCCAACCCCATTTTCTTTAGGGAGCTACCCACCCCTTGTCCCCCCGTCCCGAGTTCAGATGGCGCAAAGCTCAGTCCTAGCTCCAGGCCTGACAAGAAGAGTCCCGCATGCATTGGCAAACATGCAGCACATGAACAAGGCCGAGCCTTTCGCTGGAGATCCTGGGGCTGCTAAGCTGCTAGTGAATGACCCTGAGGCTGCCATGCCAATCCCATGTCACCAAGAGGAGCCTTGGACCAGAGCCAACCAGAGGGTAGCAGAGTCACAGAAGGAGCGGGAGGACTAAATCTGGCCTGTGTTCAGCCCTGAGTCAAGCTTGGCCCAAAGCTAACTCTGTCCCCAGACTTTTCAGTGAAGCCAATCAGTGCTAATTTTTGCTTAAGCCAGTTTGAGCTCGATCTCTGCCCCCTGTCACTAACAGACTCCAGTCTGAGAGAGGCGTGGTCCAGTCACTGCAGACTTAATTACACACATGCTGCAGGCCAGCATCTGTGGAAGAGACCTTGGACAGGCCTCAAAGTGACGCTAAGATGCTTTCTTTCTCTTCATAACAAGTGTCACTGCCTGATCCACTCCATATTGATGGGTTTATGGTCTGTCTCACCCATTAAGATATAAACTCCATGAGATCGGAGACTGCTTTGTTCCCCTGGGTACCCAATGGTCTGAGAACAGTACTTGGCACACTGTATGGATTCAACAAACACTTCATGAAGGGGAGGGGAGGGGGACATTAGAGAAAATGTGAGGCGAAGACACTCGGTGCCAGGCTAGTAAGGAAGGGCCAGAAGAGAGAGAACCATTTGGACGGAGAGAAGTGTGCGCTGGTGATGAGAACCGTGTCAGTGGATCCGCAGGTACGCGGAGGGGACTGCAGCTACTTGAGTAACTATGGGAGGCCTGGGCTGGCTGTGGTGCCAAGGTCCTGCCTGGAGCCTTCTGGACACACAGCAGGGCTGGGGGGCATGGGCCAGGAGAGGGCCCCTCTGATGGAGCAACGACCCTGCCCTGTGCCTGGACATGTGACCCAGCTGGAGACAGAGGGAGGCTATGGAAGGGGACGTGAGGGTCCAGCTCTGACCGGAGCCACCCAGAGAACAGAAAGCCAGGGTGACATCCAATCAGATCCTCCGCAATTGCCTCCCATCTCCTGTTCCTGTACCCACTCCTGCCACCATTCAGCCCTCCTTTCCTTCTCTGCCTCTACTCTCACTCCCTTAGATCTGGCCTCCACAGAGCAGCCAGAAGCACTGTCATGAAATGCACACTTAAAACTGCAATGTCGGCCTGGCACAGTGTCTCTCGCCTGTAATCCCAGCACTTTGGGAGGCCGAGACGGGTGGATCACAAGGTCAGGAGATCGAGACCATCCTGGCTAACATGGTGAAACCCTGTCTCTACTAAAAATACAAAAAATTAGCTGGGAGTGGTGGCGGGCGCCTGTAGGCCCAGCTACTCGGGAGGCTGAGGCAGGAGAATGGCATGTACCCGGGAGGCGGAGCTTGCAGTGAGCGGAGGTTGTGCCACTGCACTCCAGCCTGGGCGGCAGAGCGAGACTCCTCAAAAAAACAAAACAAAACAAACAAACAAACAAAAAACTGCAGTGTCAGCTGGGCACGGTGGCTCATGCCTGTAATCCCAGCACTTTGGGAGGCCGAGATGGGCGGATCACCTGAGGTCGGGAGCTCGAGACCAGCCTGACCAACACGGAGAAACCCCATCTCTACTAAAAATACAAAAAATGAGCTGGGCGTGGTGGTGCACACCTGTAAGTCCAGCTACTTGGGAGGCTGAGGCAGGAGAATCGCTTGAACCTGGGAGGCAGAGGTTGCAGTGAGCCGAGATCACGCCACTGCACTCCAGCCTGGGCAACAAGAGCGAAACTCCATCTCAAAAAAAAAAAAAGAAAAAAGAAAAAGAAAAACAAAACAAAACTGCAGTGTCTTCCACAGAGTAGAGGCTGAGCACCTTGAGACAGAGGCCACGCCCGGCCACTAACCCTCCACCTCCCACTGTGGCGGCACTGAAAAGCCCGCTGTCCCTGCACGACCCACACTCAGGGTGCACTTCTGGACTTCTGCTTGGTTTAGTCCCGCTACCGAGAGCCCGTAGTTCACCTTGTTTTCCATGGCCAGTGCTTACTCCTGCACGGACACCATCTCATTCAGGAAGCTCCCACTGTGAGAGACGTGCCCGCCCTGCTGCACTCCCTCCCAAGCAGGCCTTGTATCCCTGCCACGGGGCATGGCAGAGACCACGGCCACAGCAGCTGAAACAGCCTATCACCCAGCACACGCCGCATCAACACCCTGCAATGAGTGTTTGAACTAGGCCCTCTATCTGTCGTTCATCTACACAACACCAGCTGCTATGCACTCACAAATATTTACTAAGCCCTCATTCTGTGCAGGGTGCCACAGGAAGAGTGGAGAATGGGAAGCTGAGGGCAGACGCTTCAGGGGAAAACATCTGACTGAAAGGGAGGGGCGTGTTTGCACTTGGTGACCAGGCACTGCAAAGCCCTGGCACTCCCAGAGGGATGTGTGGTGACAGCATCTACCCCTAGATGTAAGTTCTAGAAAGTGGGGCCTCATCTGTTCCGTTCACCTCTGTATTCTCAGTGCCAAACACAGAGCCTCACACATAACAGGCGCTCAACCGGCAGTTAGGGAGTGAATGAAATGTCACATGCTGCAAGGACTAAGAACCCAGGGAGGCATGGTCAGGGTTCTCCAGAGGAACAGAATCAAGAGTATACAGCAACAGGAGATGACCTTGGCCCATCTCGGTCCATCGTAACCCCTGCTGATGGCAGGTCTGGCATTAATGACTGACCCAGCCACTGCACTAACTAACATGTAGAAATGAGCTTCAGTCACATCTCCACCCAAAGCACAGAGCGTCAGTTACTCACGCTGCATTTCTACTCAGACCAAAGGTTGATCAACTACAAATCAGCATGGCTAACGCAAACAGACAACACACACAAGCCCCATTCCAGGCAGGACCGCCCCACTCCCCCCGACCACCAGAGGCATGGGTTGCTGTTTGTAGCCATTCCCTATCACCAGGCTGATTCTGGCTATATCAGTGAGGAAGCAGCATGTGTTCAGCCACCTCCAACTCAAGTTTGGGGAATGGACAGGCGGCCAGCAGTAGCGAGGCTTCTACAACCTGCTTCAATTCCTAGCCCAGCTTTTCTTTCACAGGTCAAGGGAAAATCACCACTGGAGATTATTCTAGAGACCCACCATGAAGACCTAAAACATTAAAATAGAATCAAATGCAGACGATTTGACCCAGAATCTGTCAACCAAGAGGTTGGGTTTTTTGTTGTTGTTGTTTTCGGTCCTGTAACATGCTCCCTGTTGAAATCTAGTTTGTAAAAAAGCAGTCTGTCTGGAGATTGACTTCACACATCAGTATATTAAGAGATTAGAAAACCAATACAAGGCACAGTGGCTCACGTTTGTAATCTCAGCACTTGGAAGGCTGACGAGGGAGGATCACTTGAACCCAGGAGTTGGAGACCTGTCTGGGCAACATAATGAGACCCTATTTCTACAAAAAATAAACAAGTAGCCAGGCATGGTGGCCCACTCCTGTAGTCCCAGCTACTTGGGAAGCCGAGGTGGGAGGACTGCTTGAGCCCAGGAGTTACAGGCTGCAGTGAGCCATGATCGTGCCACTGCACTCCAGGCTAGGTGACAGAGTGAGACCTTGTCCCAAAAACACAGAGAAAGAAAGGAAAGAAACTCATTTGACCAGATGCTTCCCAAAGTTATGTGACCAGGGAGTTCCCCCATTTCCAGGGACATCCACGATGAGGCCTGAGAATGACGTTTCATGGACCACTGTGGACAACACTGGTGTGTGAAATGGGGGAGATTCTGAGCCTCTCCTCCTTGGACACAAGTCACCTCGAACAACGTGTGGGGTGCTCTGGCCCACCACATACTTCCTCTCTGGCCTCACCATGGCTTTCCGGGGCACTGTGCACCAAGTCCCACATGGCTACTGCTGAATTCAAAACCTTCTCCCATCCAGCATCCTCTACCCTGCGACCCTCCTCAGCTCACATGCCCAGACAGCACCCAGCCCGAGCCCAACAACTGTGATCCTGTGAGGACCACAGACCCGGGCCAAGGAGAGTCCCCTGCTGACCCTGGTCCCCCAGGAAAACAGCAAGGGGAGATGGCCTGGCCAGAAACTGAATGGAGTGAGCCCCTGCTGGCATCCAGGCCCACAGTGCTGGCTCTCCTTCCCGTCCTCTGCTACCCTCAACCCACTTGTGAGACTCAGATGCTAAATGGGACCAGCTGGGATTCCCCAGGATGGGGCCAGTGTTCTGGTCCTGGTCTTTGCAGCCCCAGCGATGAGCACAGACAGGCTAAGAAGCAAGCCAGTCCCAGCACAGGAAGCTTGCCCATCTCTGCTCTCCTTCCCAACTTCTACCAGATGTTGGGAACCCCTCAGACCTGCTCGGCCCGGCCCCCCAACCTCTACCCAGTCATCCTCATGTGGCTATGGCTGTCAGGGTGCTCACCCAGTTGAGCCTGGGAACCACTCCACCAGGTGCACAGAGGATGAAAAGATTCAATCCTAATATTCGCTCAGCAATTCCACATATCCCGGCACCCACTGTGCACCAAGCACTGCGTCGGCCTCTGCAGACACGGCAGTGACACAGGGAGACGTATCCCTGTCTGGAGCGCCCATCACACCTTATCTGAACATATGACACAGGGGAGGCACAGGAGGCCCTGGGAACATAGAGCTGGGGCTTCCAACCCTGCGAGGCTGTGGAAGGGAGTGAATCAGGGAAGGCTGCTGGGAGAGGGGCTGTCTGGACAGAAGGACAAGCAGCATTTGGCCACGTGAACAGGAACAGGGAAGCACACGGCAGCAGAGTGAGGAGTGCTGGAGGAACCAGGTCAGCGTGGCACATGCAGTGGGCCTGGTACTGTGCTAGTGCCTGGGACATGCCTTGGGGACAGACTGGAAAACAGGCCAGCCTGGGGCAAGAGGAGCCAAGTGGAGGTGGTGGAGGGGTGGGGTGTGCAGGGGGCACCTCCACCCTTCCCTGGGGTCTGAGGTCTGCACATTTACACCTGTATGGGTCAGTGCAGAAGCTCCTAAGAGGGAAACTCCAATCAAATTGAAGCAGTTCCTACGATAGCTTTTTTGAGGAAAGGGCCAAAGATTGCTGCAATGAAGGTGGGGGTCCTGGTGGAAGGTGGTCTCTTCCCCTGGAGGGACACAGTCTTCCTCCTGACCCTAGAGGAACTGTTCTCCTTGCAGGGGGCAGTAGGTCTCTGAGGAGGTGGGCTCTTCCTCTAAAGCAGGAATGACTGACCTAGGACCCAGATGGCTTGGGGGTGTGTGTGCGAAGTCCATAAAACCCTCACCCTGAACCCTGAAGTCACCTCCGTAATTTGGTGGATAGCATCTTTGTCTAGGGAAAGGGCCCAGATACCGCCTCTTCAAAGAGTAAGGAAGACGAAAGGAGGAGGGCGGTTTTCAACAGCCCACACGTGAGAGTTAAACAGCAGGCCTCCTGGTAGCACATCTACAAGCAGCCTCCAGGGACCAGGACTCAAAGGTTGTATCTGTATTATTTTCTGCCAAGAGACTGACTGGTGGCAAAACCTTGATGACAAAATGAATTCTGTGTCTACTTCAGAGGCAGCGAGGAGGGGAGAGGGAGCTGTAGAGCCCCTTGGGACAGGGTGGGTGGCAGGGGCATCCCAGATTTAAGGAAAGGGGTGAGGTCTCTGCAGCCTACTACCAGCAAGGAAAGCAGAAAGCAAGGAGCTGGCCTGGACCCCAGCGGTGGCCCAGGGTAGAAAAGTGAGTTTCCCAACCCTCCAGGTGAACAAGGGCTGTAGAATCCTGTTCTACCTCTTAGACTTCTCCTAGCTTCTGCCATGTGACGCACAGCAAAGGCATCCACAAAGGGAGTCTCCCAGACGCGGGATGGTTTCATGTATGTGGCCAGCGTTCTTCGAGCAATTTTTTATGTGTTAGGTTTTATTTACATCATGTCACCAAATCTTCACAACCACCTTAGGAGATGGTTTACACCAACATCCTTTCACAGGAAAGGAAACGGATAATCAGGTTAAATGACCTATCCAAGGGGGCCCGGGTCTTCTGGCCGGGTGGGCCGACTCTGAAGCCCGGGCCCACGCTCCTAAGCGCCACACACCGCTCCGCTGCTGGCCAAGTACTACATGTGCAAAATGGAAGAGTCACCTGGAACTCCAGTTTGCTTCCTCTCACCTTTTCTGCACAGGCAGGCCTCAGAGCTACGACAAACACACTCTTTCCTTTTGAGAAACGACAGCAGGAATAAAGTAGCTATTCTGGATAAGCACCTATGGAGGAGCACGAACCAAACTAGGAGGCTAGTTATGAGTTCCGGGGTCAGTGCAAGGTTTCCCGCAGGTCAGGTGACCACCTGCCTTGGCCAACACAGCGTGTGATTACCCCATGGCTGATCCCCAACAAGACTGAAATCCTTTAATGTTGTCGAGACAGTATCAAACACACATTCCAAGGCACACACTCAATGGCGACACAAGCTGCATTCTGTCTTCGTCTGTCAAATGTTCCACCCTGGAATGCTTTGCGTAATGTATTCAGAATCCAAGCTGACAACATGCACACCCTCGCCTCCGCCTCTGTCCTCTTCCATATAAACTTTCTTTCCTCACTGCTACAGAGAATAATTTACAAAGAAGCAAGGGCAGCCCTGCCTTGCAGTAAGCTTTGCCTCCCCACCGGCCCATGGCTGCCTCCAGCCTGTCGTGGAGGATCTCCCACTAAAACTAAATAGAAGAAACTACATAGGCCTGGGAAAACACATATAGGAGAGAATCTGGAATATCTTTGCTTTTTCTGTTTATTCCCCTCCTGAATGATGACTCCAACACCTGCCAAGAAACTGCCCTCATCTAGAAAGTGACTTAGAACTCCTGACCAAACTGTCAGCAAGGTACTTGTATAAAATTAGCTTTAATCCTGGGCTGATATGTCTTAATCTTCTTACCTGTGAAAAAAATACGGAAAGCATCTCGCCAACACAAATAACAGTCTATTAAAATGTGGCAGCTCCTGTAATCTGGTGACACGATCACAACCCTTCAAGTCATTTATATTTTTCAGAAATTATTATAAACAGTTCTGTGCCACAGCACAAAGGTAAATCTGTCACTGACGTGTCAGCTCTGTCCTCCGACTAATACTCTGGTGAGGAATGGAACTGATCTCAAACATGCAGTTGCTAGGTGATGCCTCTGTGGATCTCTGTGTATAGCATGCTCAGGGTTCTCCAGCCCAGCTAGTGGAAGGTGGTGGGACCCTGGATGACTCAATTCTTTTCTCAATACTCCAATATATTTCTATAACTTTCAACTGGTCTCATGGAGATTATAGGGACACACTTTTTGGAGCTGATGGTATCTTACATTTTATGTACTTCTTTTTGGAATGCTCATCTTCTTGGCATTACCCTCAACTACCAAACTCCAAGCCAATCTCCACCACTCTAATCTCACCACCAGATACTTACACTTCCAACAAGCATTGCAGGGGGAACAGGCATTTGTTAAAAGGCCTTTACTGGACTCCAGGTAGGTACTTTACATATCTAGTCTCATTTATCATAGCCACATCCCCATGACATCCTCCTCATATCCCACTCCACCCCATGAGGGCCAAGCCACATTCTGCCTTCTTTATTTCTACCTTTATCAGCCCTGCAGCCAAACCCTTCTAAGCCTCCACTCCTGCCCCACCCAGACCGTAAGCCCCTGGGGGCAGAACTTGTACTTCTGAACAGAAACTCCATAAAGTCATACAAAGTCAGCAACTCTGCCTACAACTGTATGGATGGCTGGGCACAGTGGCTCATGCCTGTAATCCCAGCATGTTGGAAGGCTGAGGCATGTGGATCACTTGAGGAAAACAGTTTGAGACCAGTCTGGGAAACATGGTGAAATCCTGTCTCTACCAATTTACAAAAATTAGCTGGGCCTGGTGGGATATGTAATCCCAGCTACTCGGGAGGCTGAGACCCAAGCATCACTTGAACCCGGGAGGTGGAGGTTGCAGTGAGCCGAGACAGCACCACGGCCCTCCAGCCTGGGTGACAGAGTGAGACTCTGCCTCCAAAAAAAAAAAGAAAAAAAGAAAAAAAAAAAGAAAAGAAAGAAAAAAGAAAAAACTGTATAACTGTATGGAGAGATGGAGGATCCAGCTTTGACGGCACTTTTCTGTTCTGCCACTCCGCCACTAGGTGGTGTGACACCAACACAGCTGAGGCAACGCAAGTGGCTGAAGACTCGGGGAAAGTTCCAGTAGAGACAACAGAAATCCCCTCTCTACACAGAAGCTTACCAGAAGCAAAGCCAAGAACTACAGAATTTATGCTGAGGCAGCAGAGCAAAACTGATGATACTGGAGAGCGCGGGCTCCGGTCTTTGTGTGCGTTCAAACCTGCCCTGGACACTTGTGGTTGGGATCCCAGACCAGACAATGTACCTCGGGCACAATGTCTTCATTTACATATAAGGGCTGTTATTTCATCCCAGGCAGCTTCGGCAATGATGAAATGAAATGATGCACACGCCGTGTTTGGGGAAGTGGCTGGCACACAGGATGATTCCCCACTGGCACTGGTAGCATTATTATGCTTAGAAGATTGCAAACACATTGATGCCACCTTAAAGCATGGGCCTTGGATTCAAGGACAGCTGCCAGCGCCCGGCAATGACAAATGCGTCAGAGTCTGACCCCTTTTAAGGGGTGGAATGGTTGGATCCAAGAGCTGCCTGGACACCTGGGACACTCAAGGCAAACGCTCAGGTGCTCAGTATGCCTGAGCCCTTCTAAGGTCACAGGAAATGGACGGGATCTGAAGGCAGGCTGAGCCGAGCGGCCAAGCCTTGCTCTCACCAGCAGGATCTACCAAGCGCAGACTTGTGTTAAGTGCCGAGCTTGGCACTGGAAACAGGAAAGAAATGGCAGACAAGGCCGCAGCTCTCTACTGGGAAAGAGAAAACAAACAAGTACCTGCTGTGTGCAGAGATAACTGGGTAATTCTGGAGCTGGGTGCCGCACAGAAAATACCGCAGGAGGGGGGAAGAGAGTGAGTGAATGGGGAAGGCCTCGCTGAAGCTCACACATGAAGGGTGAGCAGGTATGAGCCAGGTGAAGGCAAGAGATCCCAGGCAGAGCGGACCCCAAGTCAAAGGTTCTAAGGAAAGGAAGAGCCTGGAGGCCCTTGCTGGCCATGTTGAGGAATCTGGATTTATCCAGTGTAAAGGCTGGGGCCCAGGCCCTGAACTCTCAGGACCCAGTGGCCATCACCATGAATGCTGCAAAACATCCTCTCTCCTCCAAGCAGAGGGTAACCGCCTGTTTTCTCACCCTCTCCCCCAGAGAAAGGCAAGTTCTCAAGGACCGTTTTCCACTCACGCTCTGCTCTCACAGATGCAACGCGGGAATTAATTCTGGGTAAACAAGTTCCCAAAATTCTCTGTGGCAAACCTGGGGGAGTTTAATTTAGCAAAGGCATTTTAAACTTACTGCAAAAGGCAAGGCCTGCCTTCTAAACATGTGTATGGAGTAACTACTACTGTCTCTAGAATTTCCTCCCTTTCTTTGAACACCATAAACAGCGACAGTGAAATGCAGTGCCCTACGCCGCTCAGTTTTCAGGGGAGAACGAGTGCCCATTACCTCGAGTTTACTGACTCACCAGGAAGGACAAGCATGAATTCCTAGACTCCACGGCTGGTGACAGGCGCCCTGGCCCTAGCCAGCCCTACCTGCTTCCATGTCCTCGGGCTTCAGCCCCTGTGAAATGGTGCAGCCAGGACTCAGGGCATCCCTGAAGGTTCTTTCCAGCCCTGACATCCTGTCAGGTCCTCACCCTGGACCAGAGGCAGTGTTAAAGGTCAAGGAAAAGACTGTCCTTCCTCAAGAGGGATACGATGTCCACTGAGGCCTACTTAGCCGCCAAAAGGCCAGAATGGAAAAAGAAGGTTGGGAGGAGGGGCCTTAAACTCTAGCTGGCAATTCATTTATTCCTGGGTAGGTTCCCTTGATCCTGTGGACCAGTGGTTCTCACCCAGGAATAACTTCATCTCCCTGGGGACACTGGCCAAAGTCTGGAGACATCGTAGTTGTCATGTTTGTGGGGGTGGGGAGGAAACGGTTACAGATATCTAGTGGATGGAGACCAAAGATGCTGACCAACATCCTAGGAGGCTCACAACAGTGCCCTGCCACCAAATGACCCAAGCCCAAATGTCAACTGAGCTGAGGGTAAGACACCTTGCATTAATCTTGGGCAAAAAAATTCAGCTGTATCTCTAACTCACATCATACACCAAAATAAATCCCCAATAGATTAGATGGCACAAACCAGGGTGACCCCTCACCCCAGCTTCTGGGATTCATCTCCTCTCTCCCTCCCCACTCAGACTGTGGCTTTAAATGTGTACAGGCTCCTAGGACCTCAGTAGGTTAGATAACTATGGAGCACAAAGTCTCTTGGGTGTCAGTGAAACCCCATAACCCAATGTTCTCCAGTGGGGGCAATTCTGCCACTAAGGGGACACTGGACCAGTGTCTGGAGACCTTTTATCTTCTCATGACTGGGAGCGGATGGGTGGGATGATTGGGTGCTATCGCATCACATGAGTAGAGACTAGAGGGGCTGCCCAACATCCTCCGATGCACAAGATGGCCACCACCAGCCCCAACGTAAAGAATACTGAGGTGGAAAAACCCTGGTATAACTCACAGGGTGCTTTCTCTCTATGCAATTAGGAGAATCACAGCTGGCAGTAACTGACATGTACCTCCACATTCCAGCAGGTCAATTACCAGAAGTATATTCTCTCTCATACCACAATCCTCAGACTTGCGTATCATCGTTCCCATTTTACAGATGCAGGAGCTAAGGTCAGACAACTTGCCCATGGTTCTAGGGCAGAAGGCAAGACACAAACCAACGACAGCCAATCCAGGTGCTTCCAACTGTGCCACAAGTTGCCAACAGGAACCTGCTGGTTAGCCCCGGGTTAGCATTCTCCCGATGTTGGCGAGGCAGCGGAGAAACCCGTACTGTGCACTGTGGCTCTGCTAGCACATGGCAATGGTTCTGAAATTTCCTGGTCTTGGGACCCCTTTCCACGTTTGTCAATGACCGAACATCCCCAAGAGCTTTTGGAAATATGGGATGTAACTACTATTGATGCCATATTAGAAATCAAACCTAAGATAATTTCAAAATATTTAAGATTATAATAAACTCCAGAAAGGTTTAGCTAAATAACACATTTTTATGAAAAATAAATATTTTTAAAAAATCAGTGAGAAAAGTGGCATTATTTTACATTTTGACAAATCTCTTTAACGTCTGGCTTAATAGAAGATAGCTGAATTCTCTCTCTCTCTCTTTTTTATTAAAGAAGGGGACCTTGTTATGTTGCCCAGGCAGGCTTTGAACTCCTGGGCTCAAGAGATCCTCCCGCCTCAGCCTTCCGAGTAGCTGGGACGGCAGGTGTGTGCCACTGTGCCTAGCCTGAATTCTCTTATCTGCTTCTGCAGTTCATCTGTTGCTATATCACACATCCAATAACCTCTGGAAAAAAATTCCACTGTCCATTTTCAAGTGAATGAGAGTGGAAAAAAAGGACAGATAATGTCTTTGTGTTGTTATGAAATAGTTTTGAACTTGCAGTCCCCTTGAAAAGATCTTGGGGGCTGCAGCGCCCCGGACCATCTCTGAGAACCACTGCCATGTGCTCTCCGAGTTCTAGCATTCCAAGGACACTAAATCCTGAATTAATTACAGACCATGAGGTGCTTTATGCTAAGGTTCTAGCTAACGAGCACTCTAAGTGAAGAGGATGCAGAGTCTAGGAGTCTGTATAACAGGGTTGAGACCCAAATACCAACCGAGGTCACAGGCACAGGAATAGAAGGAAGTGGGCCAGGCCCCAAGCAACATGGCGGGGACCACAGTATCCAATCTAATCTATCCAAAGGCGCAGCTGTGCCTTAGCGCTGACAAATCACTGCTGTGTAAGAACGCAGGCCCAAGGGTGGTTGCTGTTTTCTGAGAAATCAGGAATACGATTTTTTCCCCCTCTGAAATCTCAGAATTTTAAGTGTTGGCTCCTAATTACAAACAAAAACCTAAATGGGCCAAACGAAATATGTCTGCTTGCCCTTCAAGCAAGTTTGCAACTTCTGCCTGTGGTTTTCAACTCTGGCTTCACATTGTTAAACATCTGTGGAGCTCTTTAAAACCACAGACACCCTAGAACTACTGGAACTATCTCCGATGGTACAGCCCAGGCAGCAGTTTTGATTTTCCCTGACAACCTCCTTAAACAAGCGTGAAGCCCATCCGGGGCTGAGATCCATAGCTAGTGCTGTGTGGCAGCTCTAAGTGCCGAGACTACCAAGGAGGAAGCAAACTGTGGACATGTGGAAGGTGGTGTTGAGGAGCTTTACCCGGAAGTCCCAGGCCACGTTATTCTCTACTGCGTAGGGGAGAGTCAAAGAGAACACCACTCCACCAGACCCCTTAAAACAGAAAACACCACCACTAGACCCTGAATAGATAATGATGCAAGCCCAGCTGCCTCACGATTGCTTCATAGTACCATGGAGAGCTACCAAATGCCCAGCCAAGCCAATACCAGCCATCTCTGCAGTTCTGTGTTTCTCTGTTAAGTTTTCACAAATGGCACTCTCTTCTCAGAGTCCCCAAATGCATCTCAACTTTCCTCAAATGGCCCTCATCTCCCACTACACTCAGGCCTATTCACTGTCTGAACTCACTTAGGAGGTCAGAATTCAACCCCCCTTCTCCACCCCAAACTCCTCCAAATGCCACTCGAAGCTCACCCCATTCCTGTTGCCTCTGCTCACTCCAACCACCTCAGAGGAGGAGCACGCACCAGACCCAGGTTGACTCTAACACCTAATGAATGCACGAGGGTGCCGGGAAAATCCCATTTTCTGGTAAATGGAAAGGCAGCCTGAAGACTTGTTTGAAACGTTTTGCAGAAGTGCAGTGAGGGCTTTTCTGTCTATACGCAGGACCCTGGGCAAAATGGAAAGTCTCTTCAAAGTGTGTAAAAGATTTTGCAGTGTGGACACCCCTCAGGTACCATCAGGCCCCTTCTGCTACAGATACAGGAGGCACAGTGGAGGTGAAAACACACATTCTGCTCTCAGCAAAAATCCCAGAATTAGTTTTTTATCACAGATTCATGAGAAATTTTCCAAAAGTTGTTTAGGATAGGTTCCAACTATTTCAGTTCTAGCTAACCAATAAAAATTCAGTTGCATCTCATCCTCTCAGGGGCTAAGTTTTAAGTCAACAAGGTGCAAACTGAGAGAAGCCAAACCATCCTCAAAAATCTCTCAACTCTATACCTGGTCAGGCTTTTAAATCAGTGGTTCTCAACTGAAAGCAATTCTGCCCCCCCCCGGGGGACACTGGTGATGTCTGGAGACACTTTCGTTGTCATGACTGGTAGGGGTGAGGAGGGGGATATGCCATTAGCATTTGGTGGGGTAGAGGCCAGGGATCCTGATTAAGATCCTACAGAGCACAGGGCAGTCGCCCACAACAGAGAAATGCCTGGCCCCAGATGTCTGTAGTGCTGAGGCTGGGATCCCTGGGATCACTAAGTGACAGGCAGGACAGAACTTAGGAGGACCCAGAGCCCAGGCCCTGCTGGTCTCCTGCCAGGGGCTCAGTCCAGGGCCAACTCTGAGTGGGGCAGGTTCACCCACACAATGGAGACTTTGTTGAGCCCTTAAGCTAAATGTGTCTAGAGCAGAGTGCACTGTAGTAAAAACAGCAACCTGAGTGTTTATTACCATGAGCAGAGATTGGTGCTAAATACTGGATTTGCATTAATTCCTTCAGTGCTCACAGCAACCACGAGGTGGGTATGGTTATCATTATTCCCATTTTATTGGTGTGGAAACGGGGGTTCAAAGAGGTTAAGAAATTTGCCCCAAATGACTCAGAGTGGACAGTAGAGTTAAAACGCAAACCCAGTTCTCTATAAGGACCGAAGCCTGTGTCCCCACCATCAATACCAGTGAGTCTCTCATCTGGGGGCGATTCTGCAACCTCCCCACCCCCACTCCCCAGGGATGTCAGGAGACTTTTTCTGTTGTTATGATGACCCCGGGAGTGAGGGGAGGTGTGTGCTACTGGCATCTAGTGAGTAGGTTCAAGGATGCTACTGTGCTGCTAAACCTACAATGCACAGGACAGCCCCCCTCCCGCCAACAGAGAACGATCAAAATGTCAGCTGCACCACACAAAGGTGAAAGCCCTGCTTCACACCGTCTCCCGGGTTTCCACCACACATAGTCCACAGGCCAACAGGGCCTTTCATGTCAGGATCCAGAATCCAAGATTCCCTGGAGTTCAAATGTGCTTTGCTCATCCTCTTCCCAGTCTTCTTTACCTTTGCCAGGGACAAAACTCTGCTTTCAAATCCTGATGCTGCCTACAATGCAGAATAACCCCAGAGACAGGATAAGTAATGAGTCTGGAAGGTATCAATGGGGAAATGCCAAGCAGGGGAGACTTATCCCTGGATGCAAGGGTGACACATGCACACACACTCTGAGAGGAAAAGCACTCAGGTGGACTTTAAAAGTCACAAACCACAGGAAGGGCTGTGAGAGTTGTTGTCACCATCCATGAGGCGATCACCATGGTGACGAGATCCAACAAGATGCTTTACACAACAGAAAACATTTCCTCATACACAAGCAGAGGACATCCACCCTCTACTACTCAAACCAGAGGGTCTTAACCCTGGCTACGCATGAGAATTACCTGTCCTGCCACCTACACAGAGGCCCAGGGCCCATCCAACACCACAGAGAATCGGAATCTGCAGGGCATGGGGACTGAGCATCTGTGGCTTCAGGAAAGTTCCCCAGGTGATACTGATGCCCAGCCGTGTGGACAGCCGCTGCTTAGCCTGACACAGAGGTGGGACTGGCCCAGAGAAAAAAGACGGCAAATGGATGGAGGAGGGACTTGGTGTGAGGGTGGAGCAACTTAAGATCTCAGTCTGGAAAGACAGAAGCCAAGAGGGCATTTGACTAGAGCTTAAACAGCAAGAGCAAACACATGAGCATGGGGCAGTCCCTAAAACTTCAAAAGGCGCAGGCAAGGAGGCCCCACTTTACACAGTGAATACGAAATTAAACATCCTGGCAGGCTGTACAAGCCAAAACCAGAAATGGAGTGTTCAAGAAACACCATGACTGATTAAAGGACTGCAGGAATATGTGAGGCACAAAGTCCACCAAGGTTTGATTTCCTCAGGACAGCGATCCTTGAACTAGTGTCAGGGATAACGTGGTAGGTGAGTGTGGCATTTACTAGGGAAAAAAAGTGAAGTTCAAAACATTCCATTTCTCTCTTCGGCCCTTACCAGTTCAACTATGCCATTTATAACCAACAGCTCACGTGTACCACATATGCTATAAAGAGTATCCCCTGGAAAAGGGCAATCCATAATTTCCCCTTTGTGCTCAAATGTATTCCTCACAACAGGGTCCTCACTGGTGAATTCATTCATTCATTCATTCATTCATTCATTCAACCAATATTTCTTGTATACCTACTCTGTGCCAGGCACCGTTCTAGATGCAAGGGGGTAATCAGTGATCATGACATAAAAATCCCTGACCTCATGCAGCTTACACGAGGCAAACATGCAAGTAACATCTAGCATGCTGGATTGTAAGAGCTGTACAGGAAAATCAAGCTAGGTGAACGGAATAGAGAACGTGGATATAATTTGAAATAGGTGGCCAGAAAAGCTCTCATTAATAAAGTAACGTATGAGTAAAAACCAAAAGAAGTGAGCCACGGGGGTATCTGGGGGAAAACTGTTTCAGTTAGAGGAATCAGTAGGAGAAAAGGCTAAAAGCGGGGAGTGTATGGAACATTCAAGGAAAACTGAAAAAGCTAGAGTAGTTAGCACAGAGCAAGTCAGCGTAGAGTGGCGAGAGTGAAGGACAGGGAGGTACTGGGGCCCACTATGGGTTGAGAAGTTTTCAGAAGGGTAAGGGTGGAGGGAACAGGGGCCCAAGCATTGACAGTCTTGGTGGGGAGAAGTGGTGGTCCCCCTTTGGAAATAATTTTAAAGTAGAAATGACAGAATTTGCTGTGGAGTATGAGAAAGAGGGAAACCAGGGATGACTTCAAGGTTTGGGGCCTGAGGAATTCAAAGAATGGACCTGCCTAACTACAATGGGTGAAAGACCATGGGATGGGTGGGTGTGGTGGAGATTAGGATTTTTGTTTTGGAAATGCTCCAGACTTGCCTATGACACATCCAAATGGAGATGTCCAAATGTGATGCTGGACATGAGTCCTGAGTTCAAGAAACTATATGGGCTCAGGATGTAAATACATAAAATATGTCATATTGATTCCCACTTACCCATTCCCTCTGTAACTAGATCTCATGAGTTGGAACGCTGCAACCCTCCACGGGCTCCTTTATCTTAAAAAAAGAGATGTAGCAGCTGGGCGCAGTGGCTCACGCCTGTAATTCCAGCACTTTGGGAGGCTGAGGCGGGTGGATCACGAGGTCAGGAGATCAAGACCATCCTGGCCAACATGGTGAAATCCCGTCTCTACTAAAAATACAAAAATTAGCTGGATGTGGTAGCGCGCGCCTGTAATCCCAGATACTCGGGAGGCTGAGGCAGGAGAATCGCTTGAACCCGGGAGGCGGAGATTGCAGTGAGCCGAGATCACACCACTGCACAGCCTGGCAACAGAGCGAGACTCCGTCTCAAAAAATAAAATAGAATAAAATGGCCAAGAATCAGGGAGCTCACCTGTGCTGCTTCCTGTACAGATGCCCAGAGCCCGCCCAACACCACACAGAATCAGAATCTTTAAAAGTCCGAGACCCCGTGGTCTGGCATCTGAAGCCAGGCCACCTTGGTTCACATCCCTGCTCCTTCCCAGCTGTGTGACATGCCTTGGATAAGCGACGTCACCAGGCTGACTTAGTTTCCTCATCAAGTGAATGGGGCTAACAGTATCTATACCTCCTCCCAGGGAAAACAGTATGTCAAGACTTCGCACCTTAACTGGTACTACCCTAAATGCTCCACAAGACCGAGCACTTCCTATCATAATTCATTCATTAGTGCAATTCGGTATGGAAAACTCTCCAGCTACCGGGAGCACCGGATGAGGGAATCAGGGCCAGACAGGTAGAGAGATTGCCTGCATTTGTGCAACTAGAAAAGGGGGGAGCTAAAAATAGGCCTCAGAAGTCCTGAAGCTACAGCCATGGCAACACGACTGTGGATGGAAGCAGACATCAGCCTTACGGTGCCTTCTCGGGGGATGTGGAAGTGTAACCTTGTCAAAAACACTCAGGTGGGCTGTCAGCGCTCCACAGAGGAGGGATTCGCACGGTCTCTGTCTGGAAGCGCAGCAAAAAGGACCAAAAAGCAGCCAGAGGCTTTCGGCGGCCCAGATCCTGCGGCGGGGCCTAAATGAGGGGGAGACGAGGCGCCCCGAAGGATCCGGGGGGAACTGGCGGGAAGTGGGGGCCGAAGTTCGGGGCGGGGACGGGGTGAAAACGGCCTGGGCTTCCTCCGGCCGCGGTGTGCGGCTGGTCCGCGGAGGACGAGGGCCTCACGGGCTCAGGAGATAGGCAGCCAGGCCGGGGAAGGGGAGATGCCGGGTGGCGGAGGACGAGGGGGCGGGGAGGGAGCGTGGCGCGCTCCGGGCCACGACCAGGCCCCAAGGTCTATTTACATCTGTGGCCGAAGCACTGGGGCCGCTACTCCCGCCCCCTTCAGCCCCGAGCTTGGCTGCGACGCAGAGGGCCCTTAGGGCTGCGATCTCGACGGCCTCCCGGCTCCTCTAGCCAGACGGCTGCAGGGGCCGGGGCTGCCGGGAGGGATGGGCCGGGCCGGTGAGCCCGACCTGAGGGGAGGCAATAGGGGGCGGCTGCAGGGCCCGCCAGGGTGCTAGCCTGAAGCGGACGAAACCCTTGCACTCTGCGGTGTTCCCCCCACAGGCTTGTGGCCTCTGGTCCTCCCGCTGCCCGTTCCCCGGCCGCCAGCCGGTCCCCGACGGCGCCTCCCCTACCTTCGTTCGCCAGGTCCGCCATTTTACTTCCTTAAGCCCTCCCACAAGGCCCCGCGCCGGCCCAGGCTCGCCTGCTTTCTGCCAGAAACTCCCGCGCGTGCGCACTTAACAAGCCTACTCCCTGTGAGGCGGCCAGCTCGCGCCTGCGCGCTGAGCGCCGCGCGGAGGCGAGCTTCAGATCGCCTGCCGGGCCAAGCCGCCTGCCCTGCGGAGCCGCGCTCCCAACACACGCCTGCGCACGAGCCGTCTCCCGCCTCCTTTTCCCGCCGACTGAGGGGGCGGGGACAGGGCCGGGAAGGGCGCATGCGCAGTGGCAGCGACGAAAGTTTAGTGAGGCGGCACCGCGCGGCGCGAGGCGGGTCTTGAGGCTCTCGTTTTTCCCGCTCGTTTTCCGGGGATCCCCCGCGGTGGGACAGTGAGCAGTTCAGGACGCCTCAGCCGAGGTCTTCCTCCAGGTAAACCCCCGGGCCTGCGGCGGCTTCCCACACGCGCGGGCGGGAGACGCGTTACCTCCTGCCTCAGTTTACCCGCCTTAGGAGCCGTTACCTTCAGCAAACGCTTTCCTGAAACCACGGGGGAAGTGGCGAGAGGGCGCGGGGTGCTTGGGATTGGGGGGAATCAGAGCTGATCGGCGAGGGCGGGGGTCGTGGTCAGGCGCGAGGAGGGGGCGCAGCCCTGGGACCCAGGTGCTGGCGGGGGGAAGGGGGAACCCGGCGCGTGGAACTCGACCCCTCGGAGCCACGAGAATCAACTTCACAAGCTCATGGGAGGGTGTTGGACCCCGCGCGCCTCTAGGTTCCCCATCTGGAAAATGGGACCATCAGCCTCACTGGCAAGGCTCATGGGAGGGTCCCGGACACCCTGGAGTTGTTTTCTACTCACCTGCTATGAATCTCTCAGCAAATCCTTCGGACCTGGCCTTGCCTCCAAAATACAGCCCAGATCCACGCTTTCTCCCCAGCCAGGCTGTCACCACCCTAGGCCACATCGTCCATATCTGTCTCATGGAAGACTTGGACTTTGCTGCATTCTTTGGAAACCCCAGGCTCTGTTCTGCCCATGGCCGCAGGCTGAGGAGTCTTTTAAAAATGTAACCAGCCTGATGCGGTAGCTCACCCCTGTAATCCCAGCACTGTGGGAGGCCAAGGTGGGAGGATCTCTTGAGCTCAGTTCAAAACCAGCCTAGAAAACAGAGCAAGACCCCATCTCTACAAAAACACAAAAATTACCCGGGTGTGGTGGTGCAGGCCAGCTACTCGGGAGGCTGAGGCAGGAGGACCACATGAGCCCAGGAGGTTGAGGCTGCAGTGAGCTGTGACAGTGCCACTGCCACCATCCTAGGGACAGAGCAAGAACCCCCCCATATATATAGATATAAATACTTTGTTTTTATCTACATATATATATGCACACACAGATATTTACATACATATGTGTGTATATATTTGTGTGTGTGTGTGTGTATATATATGTATACATAGACTGAAAACAGAAATATCAAGGCCACTCAGTGCTTCCAGAGGGCTCTCAGCTGAACTTGGAATATCCTAAACCTTTTATTCAGGCTTATGAAGTCCCCTGAACTTGGCTCCCACGCCCCACTTTGTTTCCCCTTGCTCATTGCTGTTCAGCCATGTGGGTCTTTCCGTCCTTGGAGCACAAGCTCATTCCAGCCTAAGGGCCTTTGTACTTGCTGATTTCTCTGCCTGGGACCTTGTATTTCAGGTCTTACCTAGGTTTGAGTCCCAGCTCTGTACCTTTTTGAGTATGATCTAAAAGAGAGTGAGGAGTACTACAATCTGTGGTCCAGATATAGCCTATGAACTAAAAATGGTTCCTCCCTCCCTCCCCTTGTTCCCTCCCTCCCTTTCCTTCCCTTCCCTTTCTTTTATTTATTTTGGAGTCTCTGTTGCCCACGCTGGAGTGCAGTGGTACAATTTTGACTCACTGCAACCTCCGCCTCCCGGGTTCAAGTGATTCTTCTGCCTCAGCCTCCTGAGTAGCTGGGATTACAGCCGTGTGCCGCTATACCCAGCTAATTTTTGTGTTTTTTTATAGGGACAGGGTTTCACCAGGCTGCTCTCGAACTCCTGACCTCAGGTGCTTCACCCACCTTGGCCTCCCAAAGTGCTGGGATTACAGGCATGAGACACCACGCCCTCTGACTTTTTACATTTTTAGCTGGTTGGGAAAAAAAAAAAAACCAAAATAAGAATATCTCTTGATGTGAAAATGGTGTGAAATTTACATTTCAGTGTCTGTAAATAAAGTTTCATTTGCAAACAGCCATGCTTACTCATTTATATATTATCTCTGGCTACTTTTGAGCTATGACATTAGAGCTATTTACATGGTTGTTATACTTTTCTGAACAGCCAGTGGGATGTGGTAAATATTTAACAACAGCTTCTCTGGAGGAGAATGTATTTGTTAGTATGTATTTATGTGTGTGTATATAGTTTATTGTAAATTTTACTGATTTTTCTATCACTTCCTTAAGACCACAAGACAATTAATAAAACAAATTGAACCCTGATTTGTAGCGTCTGCTGATTTTCTTGGTGTAAATACTTCAGTCATGGCCTATATTAAGTTACTAATGTGATATCACTAATACCAGAGTCTCACTCTGTTGCCCAGGCAGGAGTGCAGTGGTGTGATCATTACTCACTGCAGCCTCCAATTCCTGCACTCAAGCAACCCACCTGCCTCGGTATCCCAAAGTGGGGGGATTACAGGCGTGAGCCTCTTTGGGAGGCTGAGGCAGGTGGATCACCTGAGATCAGGAGTTCAAGACCATCATGGCCAATGTGGTGAAACCCCTTCTCTACTAAAAATACAAAAATTAGCTGGGTATGGTGGCGGGCACCTGTAATCTTAGCTACTTGGGAGGCTGAGGCAGGAGAATCACTTGAATGCGGGAGACAGTGGCTGGAGTGAGCCGAGATCACACCACTGCACTCCAGCCTTGGCAACACAGTGAGACTGTGTCTCAAAACAAAAACAAAAACAAAAAAACCAGAAAGAAATTCTCTAAGAGTAGCTCGAATGTCAGTCCCCCTGGTCACCCACAGTGTGTAGAACTCAGGTCATCTCTCATTCCTAGGGTGTTGGTCTCATTATTTTCAGGTTTCCCCAAACTTCTCTTGGGTAGGTCTTCTCAGCCTTTACCATATCTGAACGGTGTGACCTTTAATGAACTTGATACTTTTCTTTTGGTTTACATTTTCATTAAATAGATACTTTGTATCACTGTTTAAAATAGAAAACCACTAAGCCATGAGTAGACTATTGTAAAAGCGAACATGAAAATGAAACAATGTTTTCAAATTCAAAGTAGATACTGTTGCCTATCAAGGTGTTGGGACTGCTTTTTCCTTGATACAAAGGGAGATTAGCAAGTATTAGAGCGTTATTGAAGACGCTTTAGCACGTGGCGGGAACTTTCTTCTTGAAGTGATGAGAAGGAGTGAAGAGAATTGAAAATGGGCTAACATAATCTATGTGATTCATTATCGTTTAACACCATGTCTACATGTCGCCTAAAGTCAGGTCACACACCACATTCATCCCACACTTTGGGAAGCTCGCAGCACCGTGTCATCACTTGCTAAATATTATCCAGTCGTGGCTTTTCAGGGGATACTGAGACACGCAAAACCTGTCAGGTCGATGAGCCAAGGACATTTCCAGTGGTTTCGCAAGCCTCCTCCAAGTGTTGATGGCTGCCAGCTTTCCTTATCTGGCCTCTGGTAGCAAATTAACTTAGTCAACATTCACTTACACAAATATTTCTCAATTGCCTACTGTGGTAGCTTTAAAATATGGTCCCAAATTTGTTGACCCTTTTCCCAGCAAGAGAGGAGGGTGCTCCCTTCCCTTGAATGTAGGTGGGCTTGCTGATCAATAGAGCACAGAAGAAATGACACCGTGTAACTGACAAGGCTAGGACATAACGGACAGAGATACAGCTTCTGCAGCACTGCTGGAACACTCTCTCTGAAAGCTTTTGGCCACCATGTGAGCAGTCCAACTGCCCTGCAGCTGCCATGCTGTAAGGAAGCTGAAACACAGATCTCATGGCAAGGCCCTGGCCAAGAGATGCTCAGCCAACCCCCAACAGCTCCTGTGGCAGCTGCTGACTAATTGCATGAGAGACTCTGAGCCCCCACACAACCACCCAGCCTAGCCCTTCCCATTCCTCACCCACAGAAACTATGTTTGTTTGGTTGGTTGTTTTGAGACGGAGTCTTGCTCAGTCGCCCAGGCTGGAGTGCAGTGGCGTGATCTCGGCTCACTGCAAGCTCCACCTCCTGGGTTCACGCCATTCTCCTGCCTCAGCCTCCTGAGTAGCTGGGACTACAGGCGCCCGCCACCACGCCCGGCTAATTTTTTGTATTTTTAGTAGAGACGGGGTTTCACCGTGTTAGCCAGGATGGTCTCTATCTTCTGACCTCGTGATCCACCTGCCTCGGCCTCCCAAAGTGCTGGGATTACAGGCGTGAGCCACCGCGCCCGGCCAGAAACTATGAAAGATAAATACTTGCTGTTATCAGCCACTAAACTCTGGGGATGTTCGTTACGCAGCATTATGTATCCACCATAGCTACGAAGCATCAGGCAATGTTGGGTTCCCAGGATGAACTAGACAGGCCCTTGCTTCATGGAGCTTTGCATCCTTTTGTGGAGAGACTTTAACAGTAGACAGGTAAGCAAAATTACTTGAGATAGTGATGGGTGCTACAAAGAAAATAAAACAGCATGCTATGACAAGTGACAGAAGGAGAGAATGCTTTTTTTTTTTTTTTTTTTTTTTGTGATGGAGTCTCACTCTGTCTCCTAGGCTGGAGTGCAGTGGTGCGATCTCGACTCACTGCAAGCTCCGCCTCCCAGGTTCAAGTGATTCTCCTGCCTCAGCCTCCCGAGTAGCTGGGATTACAGGCGCCTATCACCACGCCCAGCTAATTTTTGTATTTTTAGTAGAGATGGAGTTTCACCATGTTGGCCAGGCTGGTCTCGAACTACTGAGCTCAAGCAATCCGCCTGTCTCGGCCTCCCAAAGTGCTGGGATTACAGGCGTGAGCCACCGCGCCTGGCCGAGGGAATACTTTTTTTGAGACAGAGTCTCGCTCTGTCACCCAGGCTGGAGTGCATTGGCTGGATCTCAGCTCACTGCAAGCTCCATCTCCCGGGTTCACGCCATTCTCCTGCCTCAGCCTCCCGAGTAGCTGGGACTACAGGCGCCTGCCACCTCGCCCGGCTAAGTCTTTGTATTTTTAGTAGAGACGGGGTTTCACTGTGTTAGCCAGGATGGTCTCGATCTCCTGACCTCGTGATCCGCCCGTCTCGGCCTCCCAAAGTGCTGGGATTACAGGCTTGAGCCACCGCGCCCGGCCGAGGGAATACTTTTACACAGTGAGGACTTCAGTGTGGCTAGAGCCGAGTGACCAAAAAGAGAGGTGGTGGAGATGAGCTCAGGGAGGGAGTGTGCAGGGCCTTGGAGGCTGCAGTGAGGAGTAAGGGCTTTCTCCTAATTGCGGGGGTTGGAGGCAGGAAATGGGAGGCCTTCAAATGACTCACCCTTAACTGCTGATTGGCCTCCCTGCTGTCTGCTTCCTCCTTGGCTCACCAGGATACAGGTCTCCCAGGATCCCCTGAGCCCGGGCTGAGCTCTGAAGACTTAAGTCGCTCTCTCCTCTGCAGCCAAGGAGGACGGTGGTTCTGCAGCTGGGCTTCAGGAAAAAGGGCCTTCACAGCTGCAACTGAGTTTGCATATTCCCATCACGGGCAGGGAACCAGCATGTCATGCTTTTACGGAGCAAAAGGGGCTTTGCTGTCCGACGCGCTAGGAGCCAATGCTAGGACACAAGGGTTTTTGAGAAAAGCTTTTTATTGCAAGTTGACTAACAAGCAGATGGGAGTCCATCTCAAAGCTGTCTCCCTGTGCTAGCTTTAAGACTTTACTTTCTGCGGGTGTGGAGATGGGGTCTTGCTATGTTGCCCAGGCTGGTCTCGAACTCTTGGCATCGAGCGATCCTCCTCCCTCTGCCTCCCAAAGGACTGGGATTGTAGGCCTGAGGCACCATGCCCACCCTAAGGCAGTCAATACCTTTATTAGAAGAGGTTTAGGGATCAGATAGAGGGATTAGTAGGTAGGTGATTGGTAGAAGGAAATAGAAAGTCTGGAAAGTCCTCTGGCATGCGCAGTTATCTCTTCATCCCTCCTCATGGATCGCATGTGCAAATTTGGGGGGTGTTAGTCTAAAACATGCAGTGGAAATTGAGGCTCTGACATCAGCAAGCTCGTTCTGTGCAAACTCCAGTCCGCCATGTTGTTCCAACTGATTTCAGCCAGTTTTGTTATCTTACAAGCACAGGGAGTTTCAGTAAGTTGTTTCTTTTCTTATCCAGCAAACTTAGACATTTCTATTAGTCATAGGTTTCTGTAATTCCTGGGGAGTGATCAATCAAGTATAATTCCTGCCCTTAAGGATCTCGGAGCCAGGTGAGGTTGGAGGGACTTCATCGTGAATGCCTTATTGGTTCATCTGCCTTCCCTGTTCTCCCTCAACCCATGGCCTCAAGTTCCTGACAACAGGATGTCAGATGTGACCAACGGTGGCCCCTTGCCCATGATAGCAGGAACCCCTAACCCAAACTAGGCACATCAGCCAGGGATTTGGGGCTGGAATTGCCTCTGGAAGAAAGCTGGGCTGGATCCTGTTAACCTGGGGTAGGGCCGCATTCTCCTTCCCATGACCTGATCTGCAACCAGGGGTCAGCAGTGCTGGGAGGTGGAGAGCCAAGGGTGCCACAGCTGGGTTCCCAACCCTTCACTTTGCTCGGTGACACATTCCTGTCTCCTTCTGATCAACTCTGCTTTTCCCCCTCCTCCTCCTCCTCCTCCTCCTCCTCTCCCCCTTCCCCTTCCCCTTTTCCTTCCCTTCCCCTTCCCCTTCCCCTTCTCCTTCTCTTTCTCCTTCTCCTTCTCCTTCTCCTTCTTCTTTTTTGTTGAGATGGAGTCTCCCTCTGTCACCCAGGCTGGAGTGCAGTGGCACAATCTCGGCTCACTGCAACCTCCACCTCCCGGGTTCAAGCAATTCTCCTGCCTCAGCCTCCTGAGTAGCTGGGATTACAGGTGCCCGCCATGGCACCCGGCTAATTTTTATATTTTTAGTAGAGACGGGGTTGTCACTATGTTGGCTAGGCTGGTCTTGAACTCCTGACCTCAAGTGATCCACCCACCTTGGCCAGGCTGGTCTCAAACTCCTGACCTCAAGTGATCTGCCCGCCCAAAGTGCTGGGATTGCAGGCGTGAGCCACGGCACCCCGCCTCTTTATTTTAAGTTAAATAAATTAATTTTTTTTTCTCTTTTTTTTTTTTGAGACGGAGTCTCACTCTGTCGCCCAGGCTGGAGTGCAGTGTCCGGATCTCAGCTCACTGCAAGCTCCGCCTCCCGGGTTTACACCATTCTTCTGCCTCAGCCTCCTGAGTAGCTGGGACTACAGGCGCCCGCCACCTCGCCCGGCTAGTTTTTTTTTGTATTTTTTAGTAGAGAAGGGGTTTCACCGTGTTAGCCAGGGTGGTCTCTATCTTCTGACCTCGTGATCCACCCGTCCCGGCCTCCCAAAGTGCTGGGATTACAGGCTTGAGCCACGGCACCCGGCCTCTTATAAATTAAATTTTAAAATAAATAAATTTGAAATACAATCAGACTTAAAAAGAAGTTGCAAAAATAGTACAAAGGGTTCCATATAACTTCCATCAGTTTCCTCAGATATTCACATCCTGAGCAAAATCAGGAAATTCACATTGATACACTACTATTCACTAATGTGCAAACCTCATTCACATTTCATCTGTTCAGCCCTAGTGTCCTTTCTCTGTCCAGGATTTAGTCCTGGATCCTGTCTTGCATTTAGGTATCATTTCTCCTTAGTTTCCTTTAGTCTGGATCATTTCCTCTGTTTTTTATGTACTTTTTCTTGACAATGACGTTTCTAGTGAGTACTGCAATTATTTTGTGGAATACCCCTTAACTTTGGGTTTGTTTGATGTTTCCTCACAGTGAAACTCAGGTTAAGCGTTTTTGGCAGGGATTACACAAAAGTCATGTGTGTCTGTGTCAGCGCGTCCTAGCAAGGGCACATGATGGCAATTTATACCTTTTGTTTTTCTTTGAGACAGAGTCTCTCTCTGTTGCCCAGGCTGGAGTGCAGAATCTTGGCTCACTGCAACCTCCGCCTCCTGGGTTCAAGCGATTCTCATGCATCAGCTTCCTGAGTAGCTGGGAAAACAGGTGCACACCACCATGCCAGGCTAATTTTTGTATTATTAGTAGAGATGGAGTTTCACCATGTCTGCCAGGCTGGTCGTGAACTTGTGACCTCAAGTGATCTGCCCACCTAGGCCTGCCAAAGTGTTGGGATTACAGGTGTGAGCCACTGGGCCTGGCCAAGATCGCTTTTTTTTTTTTTTTTTTTTTGAGATTGAGTCTCGTTCTATTGCCCAGGCTGGAGTGCAATGGTGCAATATTGGCTCCCTGTAACTTCCACCTCCCAGGTTCAAGTGATTCTCCTACCTCAGCCTCCCGAGTAGCTGGGATTACAGGCATGCACCACCACACCTAGCTAATTTTTGTATTTTTAATAGAGACGGTGTTTCACCATGTTGGCCAGGCTGGTCTCAAGCTCCTGACCTCGCGATCCACCCGCCTCAGCCTCCCAAAGGGCTGGGATTGCAGGTGTGAGCCACCGCGTCCGCCCAATCGCTTGTTTTAAATGGTGTCTGCCAGGTGACTTTTTCGCATTGTTATGTTGGGGGGATATTTTGGGCCTTTGTAAACAAATAGGAAATATTCGAGGAAGAGAAGGGGAGGAAGAGAAGGGGAGGAAGGAAATTAGCTCACTCACTCCCTTGTTTTTGATCTTATCATGCATCATTGCAAATAAGTAAACAAATCAGCCTGGCTTCTGGGCAAAATCCAACTTTCTGTGTCCCCTGCGAAAAGGAAAAGGCTGTATCACACAGTGACCACTGGGGGCAGCAGAGGATTGGGATGAATCAAAACTCAACTCCAGGAGAAAGGGCAGTTGGCTGCGTTCTGGGTAAACTTACCCGGACGTAGCTCCGCATCTGCTGGGGTTCTGGCGTCTTCCATGAGCCAGGCTATGGAAGTGGAGGTAGGGAGTCTTAGTTGCACCTCGCTCCCAGCCTGCTGCTGCGGTTACCAAGCCGTATGGACGCGCCACCTTGAAAACAGGAGCTGTCGTCTCGGGAGGGCTTCACGAGGTCTCAGAATCCCCTTCTGAGACTGGCTAGAAAATTCCTGGGTGCTGAGGGTGTATCTCTTTGGAGATTGATTGCAACCCCCTGAAAGCAGTTCTGGAAGATATAAGCCAAGGAGGAATTTGCTAGAAGGTTATGTGGATGTTCATGAGATCAAAAAGAAAGGAGAAGCAACTGGCAGCTTCAACAGGTCTTAAAAGCGAAAATCACTGAGGACAATGCACCGGGTGTCTCCCCCAGGATGTCTGAACTTTGACTGCTTTCAGTCTCACCCTTCAGCTCAGGGTTCAGAGTCTAAGGAGAAAGTGTTGGATGGGGTCAGCAGGGTACAAGGTACGGTAGGTTAATTTTTGCTCACCCCCAATCAAATTCATTCCTCATTTTTTCTTTTCTTTTTTTTTTTGAGACGGAATCTCAGTGTCGCCCAGGCTGGAGTGCAGTGGCACGATCTTGGCTCACTGCAACCTCCACCTCCCGGGTTCAAGCGATCCTCCTGCCTCAGCCTCCCAAAGAGCTGGAATTTATAGGTGCCACCACCACGTCCAACTAATTTTTGCGTTTTTATTAAAGATGAGGATTTCACCATGTTGGCCAGGCTGGACTTGAACTTCTGACCTCAGGTGATCTGCCTGCCTTGGCCTCCCCAAGTGCTGGGATGACAGGCTTGAGGCACCGTGCCTGGCCCTTCCATCAAATATTTATTGAGCAATAAATACATACTGGGTTCTGTGTGCCTAACCAGTGGTGTGAGATGCCATTTGAGACATTCAAGTGGAGGCATCCCAGCTCCTCCCCGGGACCTAGGAAGCCCGCATCCCATTACTCTGCAGCCTTCCTCAACCTCCTGCCCTGCCATTCACTCTGTGCCAGCAACACCAGCCTCCTTACCACTCCCCCCACCCCCAACACGCTGAACTCATTCCCTCCCTTCCCACCTGGAACAGCCTCCCTCAATATGTGAGACCCACCCACACAGAGACAGTATTTAAAGCCACAAGAGGAAGATCAGTCCTCCAAGAGAATCAGGGTGTTATTCCAAAAGAAGGCAGCAAAACCCCACAAAACGCCCATGACAGGATTCCAGGAGGGGCCCACGATCTCACAATAGGCTGAGAACAACTCTCAGCCCTCCTGAGAGCCTCTGTGTGAGTGCACATATACTCATGCATATATGGTACTGTGGCTTTGGAGACCTATGCGTATTCAATGCATTTTACATCGCAGCCCCATACCATAAATGCATGTGTATATGTGCACTCACACATACACTGAAGTGAAAATTTTGCAAAGCTATATTTATCTTTATTACATCATCACTCCTGATGTTTTAGATTTTTATCCTGGTTCATTAGGAAAAAAAAAAAAAAAAAAGGCAAGCGCGATGGCTCACGCCTGTAATCCCAGCACTTTGGGAGGCTGAGGTGAGCAGATCACCTGAAGTCAGGAGTTTGAGACCAGTCTGGTCAACATGGTAAAACCCCATCTCTATTAAAAATACAAAAATTAGCCAGGCATGGTGACGCACGCCTCTGATCCCGGCTACTCAGGAGGCTGAGGGGGAGAATCGATTAAACCCAGGAGGTGGAGGTTGCAGTGAGCTGAGATTGTGCCACTGCACTCCAGCCTGGGCAACAGCAAGACTGTCTCAAAAAACGAAACAAAACAAAAGACCAAACCACACACGAAAAACCAAACCAAACTGGGTATAACTCACCAATTTGATCTCCACAGGGCTCCCGGGTGCCCCTGCTCCACCCCGCAGCCACAACTCTCCCCCTCACTTGTTCTATCTTAACAAGCACCTAATTGACCCCCTGCTCCTGTTTCTTCCGGTATAATCTGCCCTGCCCGAACACAGCTTTCTAAAGCCCAGCTTTGATTACATCAAAAACCTTTGGTGGCCTCCTGCCTGAATTCCAGTTTCTTTGGAATTCCTCATCACTCCTCTGGACATTTTTTTCTCCTCCCTGGCACAGCACCTTCCTTCCCATGATCACCGTAAAGAACGCCTTCTCTGGGGGGCCCTCCCCACTCCCTCATGCCCTCAATGTTTGCTGAGCATGTGCTGTGATAGATTTGGGAACTCCATTTCAACAAGGCACATGATAGCTACTCACTCGCAGAGCTTGTGGGAAAGATAGATTTGCAAACAATTACTATAAAGTATGGTGGGGAAGTTGGGTCAAATAATCTACCCAGGGAGCACCCAGGAAGGCTTCCTGGAAGAAGCGCCAATTAAGACGAGTGCTAAAGAGGAAGGTGTCTCCCAGGTGACACTGGCAGCGTCCAGAGACATTTTTGGTTGTCAGGATTGGGCTGGGGTGCTCCTGGCACAGAGTGGGTGGAGGCCAGGGACGCTGCTCAGCACCCTGCGGTGCCCAGTATGGGCTCACCCTGGAGAATTATCTGACACCCCACCATCTGTGGTATCTGCAGTGCCGAGGGGTAGAAACAACTCTTGAAAGCTTAGTCCAGTGTTTTCTGTATATTGATCTTCTTTTGCACAACACTGTGAGGTATTTGTATTGTCTCTTTTCCAGAGGGAGAAACTGATGAAGGTAATTTACTTGAGGGCACAGTGGAGCTGACTCTCAAACCTGTGCAGTCGAATCCTCGCCACTCTGCCTCTCCTGGCCAAGGAGGAGCTGGGGAGTAGCAAAGAGGAAGGGGAGAAACGGTCTGATTATGGCCATTTTGAGGCAGGGCCAAGGGGTGGGGCAGGGCAATGTGGGTAGACGGAAGGTGCTGCCCACACTGTGGTGGAGACATGGGGAGGAGGTCTGGACGGCCAGATGCCGGGCTGCTGTCTTGCTCTGCCGAGGGCCAGGCACCCAGGAGCTCTGAGCAGAGGTGAAGTCAGCAGCTTGTGGAGGTATTTCCATCGTGGGAGTGGCTGAGGTGACTGAGGGGGTAGAAGGAGGAGAGGAGTGGGCAGGACCCAGGCGCAGAGGAGCAGCAGCCAGAGGCAGGAGGAAAACAGGGGTGGTGGGGGGTACTCCAGGTGGAGCTTCTCCCCTTTTTTTTTTTTTTTCTTTTGAGACAGAGTCTCGCTCTGTTGCCCAGGTTGGAGTGCAGTGGCACAGTCTCGATCACTGTAAGCTCCACCTCCCAGGTTCAAGCGATTCTCCTGCCTCAGCCTCCCCAGTTGCTGGGACTACAGGCACCCACCACCACACCTGGCTAATGTTTGCATTTTTAATAGAGACAGGGTTTCACCATGTTAGCCAGGATGGTCTCGATCTCCTCACCTCGTAATCCACCCGCCTTGGCCTCTGAAAGTGCTGGGATTACAGGCATGAGCCACTGCGCCTGGCCCGCATCTCCCCCTTCTTAGCATGCTGGTAGCTGCAGTGCGTGGGGGTCCCCTCCCATCTTGCACTGGAGTTCCTGTCACCAGACAGTTTGTGAAGGCAGGGACATCTCTGGGGCTCCCCACCCCTCCTTGCTGACATCTGCCTGGAGGTGAGGGCTGTAATGGCAGCTCTACCATCACCAGGGACCCAGCCTCCTCTGACTCATTGCTTTCCCATCCTTATCATGGGGCTTCCACCTTGAGGTCCACTGTGGCTGCTGTGCTCCAGCCATCACATCGGCATTCCAACCAGCAGCCTTGCTTTTCCCACGTGTACAATGGGGATTACCTCTACCTTAGGTCATCAAAAAGAGGAGATGGGACAGAAGTGTAGCGTGGAGGCTGCTGTGATGACGGCCAGTACCCCCTTGAGATGCCTGGTAAAACCAAGTTTCCCCTTTTCTTTCTGAGGCAACTGCACCCTGGGGCCCTGCCCAGAGGGCTTTGGAGGCACATGATGGCCTGAGGAGCTCAAGCGGGCTCCTCTTTCCTGGGGCACCATCCCCCATGCTCTGAGCTCCCGCTTTCCCCAGCCTGTCAGGCCCCGTGGGCAGGGCTTGGGTTTCCTGCTCTGGGCCCTGCAGTCCACACTGGGCCTGGCTCTGCGGCGGTTGGGGAGGTGGGGAGTTGGTACTTGCCTAATTTGACTCAGGGGTCTCAGCTGGAGGAAGGTCTGAAATTGTGACCCAGCAGGGGATGGGGCGAGTGGATTTCCTGGCTGAAGTTGGCACCGTCAGGACCCAGTGGGGTCCTGGAGTCCCAGCCCAGGGAAGGGAGGGGCGATTCTAGTGTCGCCTGGGACAGAGAGGCCTGGACTGGGGCAAAGGCCGAGTGTCTCTGGGGGCATACGGGGCACTGGCCTGGTACTCGGGAAACAGATTCAGGGGCAGCTGAGTGAGAACTGTACTAGCCTTTGTGGGCCACCCTCCCTCCCACAGGTGGGCCCTGCCGGGTTCCTGAGCCCATTGCTGTCCTCTGCAGAGTTTCTTCAAAGTCCTGTAGCCCCGCACCAGAGTCCCCTGAGAGGGAATGGCAGCAACAGCACGCTTCCTGGCCCCTACCAGAATCCCACCGAGTCAGGCTCCCTGTGGATGGGGTCCAGGAATCGGCTGTTTTTGAGCAAGCCCATGCACTGATTCTCAATGATTCTGAAGTTTGGCCCCAACTGTACCAAGGAAACCATGAGGACAACCAGTGGTTCGGATCCGAGACCAGTGCACCTGCTTCTCCACTAGATCCAAGTGGGTCTAGCCTGTAACAAATGCAAACAGGAGGCTGGGCCGGTGGCTCACGCCTGTAATCTCAGCACTTTGGGACGCCGAGGTGAGAGGATCGCTTGAGCTGAGGAGTTTGAGTCCAGCCTGGGCAACATAGGAAGACCCCCATCGCTAAAAAAAAAAAAAAAAAAATTAACTGGATGTGGTGGCGCGCGCCTATAGTCTCAGCTACTTGGGGAGGCTAAGGTGGGAGGATCACCTGAGCCCAAGAGGTTGAGGCTGCAGTGAGCTATGATAATGCCACTGCACTCCAGCCTGGGTAATAGAATGAGACCATCTCTTAAACAAACAACAAACAAACAAACAAAAACAAAAAAAACCCAAAGTGTAAACAGGAGCCACTGACCATCCTGGACAAAGAAGTGTTTCTGTGCCATCACTGGCTCAGGGTGGGCCTTGCTAAGGAACTGAGGGCCCCGGGCTCCTTTTGGAAGGCACTAGAACATCCCCACGGAGCCTGCAGGCAAGTGCGGGGGGCACCTCTGTGGCTTCTCCTCTGGGTCTGGAGTGGTTCAAGCCCGGCAGGCTGGTGTCCCAGGGCAGGGGGGGGCAGGGCCTGGAGTGTGGACAGTGAGTCCAAAAGTGGGCACGCTCAGTGTTTACTGCTATGAAAAACGAGACCAGGCCTGAGAGGCTCGTGGCTTTGCTGCCACCTCTGTTGCTCCTCGTGGATCGGAAAGACGGGCCGGAGCCTAAGGCAGAAACCAGCTTGTATTGGTTACCAGGAGTGAGCAAAAGCCGGGTGTTACAATCTGTTAACTGTGAGCTTCGGTGTCTCCAAGGAGAGGAAATGTATAAAGACATTCTTTCCGTCGGATTTCAACTAAGGTTTGGGCTATACGACCAGACAAACAGTGATTATTCCTGACTTTTCGTTTCTAAAGTGAGCACGCGTCCTTCTCCTCCTGCCCCTCCGCTCGGGCGCAGGCCGAGCGTTGCTCTGAGCTCCTGCAAGCAGGGAAGTAAGGTTTTTAAAGGCCACGTGAGCTATTAGTACCTTCTGTGTGAATGAGAACAAAACATTTGGGACTGAACATACTGCAATGTACACATTCATAAGAAACATTCTAATAACAATTAGAGCACAAAACTATTGGTATAAACATTTTTCCAAAAAGAGAAAACTATTGCATTTCGTTAGAAAGCGCATCCTGGGCCGAGGCTCGTCTTTCTTCTCTGCAGTTGGTTTGGGGGCAGAAACTCCAGCACGCAGCTGTCCAACTGCAGCGGCCACGTGTCTCCATGGAGACAAACTCGGTGTCTCAAGTTCGGGGCTTCGAAAGTCCTGAATATTTGTCCCCAGAGAAGAGTTTTGACTTTGAAGAGGACAAGGTGGGACTCGCTGGGGGTTGGGGTGCTCCGGGATTAATTCAGAGGGAGGCGTTCTGGAAGACTCGGTGGAGCGGGACGCAGGCACTGCTGTTTGGACGACAGGCGGGATGGCTGCTCTCCGAAGTCGCGGCTGTGACACTGTTCCTGTTGGACAAACTCCTTCCACAGCCAGCGGCTTGATGGTGATGATGAACTTGGACAGAGCCCCAGATCCTTCCTGGTGCTGATAGAACTTCTGGTTTTGAGTTTTTGGAAGACACTGCTTTGTCCTGGCACGAGCGAGCCTGTTTCTGTGGCTTGTTCTTTTTCAAGCTGCGGATCTGTCCAGGACACAGCGATTGTCAGCTGCCCCTCAAGTCCTTTGGCATCTGGAGATGGGTTCCTGCAGCACGGCCGGCCTCCCGCCTCAGCGCATCGGGGCAGGGCAGTCTGGCTCTAAAAGGCCACAGGGCACCGCACCCAGCTGGGTCCCTCCCACATGGTGCTACCAGACAAGGGCACTCCACTTTCCATTCCTGAGGGGACTCCAGGGATGCTGGCGAGCTCTGTGTCTCCCCAGTGGTGGCAGGTAGGAGGGGAGAGGCCGTCCCTTTCTATTCGGGCTCTGCCAGGTTTTTAAATTTTTAAATCATGGTGAAAATTGGTTCCAGTTGAGTGTAGGGGCCAGCGCTCTCAGCACAGCCCCTTCAGCTCTTAAAGGGACTGGGGCCAAAGTCCGGAGTTCCAGCAGAGGAGGGTTTGTCCAGAACAAAGAACCCATGGTCTGGTGTGGCCCTGCTGGCTGTACAGGGGCCTGGCACCCAGAGCACAGCTACAGTCAGTGGGAGCCCTGGCCCAGGCTTCTGTAGCTTCAACAACTGCTTTCCTTCTTGAACACTCTCTCGGCCTTCAAGGGCACGCTGACCCCGGGAGCCCCCGCTTGAGTCAAAGTAAACATCCATCGTCTAAGAGGCACTAATTTGGTGGAGCCGGTGAAGTCCAGGTTCCCAGAGCGACCGGGCGGCATCTTCTGGAACCTGGCGGAGGAGCCGGCCGGGGCTGCTAGATGCCCTGCAGGGAGTGGTTGGGATCACTGCGCTCCCTCTTCACCAGGGGCTCGCCCAGGCTGTGGGCATCCGGGCCCGCCTCGCTGCCGCGCTGCTCATCGCCCATGTCGTCTGTGGAGGGAGGGGTAGGGTCAGTGTCCATCATCAGGAGGGCATGGGAGGGAGAGACAGAAGCGCATGTTCCAAGAGCTGCTCCGGCACGCCAGGCAGGGTACTAAGGACACATGGCAGCCCGTGGACCCCGCCTTGGCCTCTGCTCCAGGCTGACCTGTCCTCTCCCACCTACCTGGTCACCCAGAGGTGCCCCCAGGTCGGGCCAGGCAAAAGAGCCTCTGCCCTGTGCCTCTCTTCCCCAGGGCCGATAGGCCTGCGGCCTGTTCCCCACAGGGCTGGGGCCTCTGGGGTCCTCCTCCCACCCGCATGGAGCAGGGACGGGGCCCAGGGGCTCCTCTGGCCTGCCTGTCCCACTCTACTGCTGGGCATGGGCGCAGGAGACCAGAGGCTGCCTGGTCCCGACCTGGTGCTGAGGTCCCTGGGCAGCGGCTACCCAGAGGCCGGCAGCACTCTGAGCCCCAGCCGAGCCAGTCTGCAGTGGCGCCTGCTGCCCAGGGCCCTCACCCACTGTCTGGACGCCAGATCCCAGGGCCCTCACCCCCCAGGGGCTGCCCCCATTTCCACCTGCTCATCATGAGATGAGGCAGACAGGCCACGGCCAGGAGTACCACCGTCCTGGGAGGGCCGTGGCGGGAAAGCTGCAGACACACCCACCTTTGTCAAGCAGCGTCAGCGACAGAGAGGCGAGATCGTTGAACTGAAAGAGAAACCTGGAGTCAGGGGCGCCTGCAGAGGGGTGGCAGTTGCTGTTTGGGGGCTCTGGGGATGCTGCCCAACCTTGCCTTGAGCCACGTCCTCCATTCACAGTAAAGCAGCTAGGCTCTGCCCTGAGAAGTGGCTCTGATGCTGCCAGGCGTCTGGGTGGGTCCCTGTCCCCTGTCCAGGCCGCCTCTGGGAACTGCTGGGGGTGGAGGGTGCTGACTGCTTGAGGCAGTGAGGGGACAGGAGCTGGTTCCCAAGGTCCCCTGGGTGTGGCTGCTCTGCGTTTTAAGGTGGCATGGAAGGGCCGTGGGCCAAGTTATCTTTGCTCCCTGAAGTCTGTGTACAGCATGAAAACCACTCCTTGGTGGCCCCAGAGCCCGGCGTCCACGCCAACACGCAGAGAACAGACAGCTGCCACAGTCTCTGCACACGCTGTGGGGCCCCGGCCACCGACTCTGAGGGTGCTGTGGCCTCTGGGTAGTAAGAGGGCAGGGACCCTGCCATTCATCAAGCATCACCTCGTTTCTTCCTCGAGGCAAACCCATGCAGCCCAGCAAGTCCACTCCAAGGCGTGGACCCCAAAGAACTGAACACAGGTGTGCACACAAAAACCCGCCCACAAATGCCCACAGCAGCGCCATTCACAACGGCCACAGAGAGGGAGCGGCCACGCAGCACGGAGGCACGAGGGTCAGCGCAGCGCGGCCAGCCACGCACTGGAACACAACTCAGCCAGGAGAGGAACCAGGCCCTGACCCGGGTCACAGCACAGATGTCATGTTTAGTGAGAGACGCCGGACACAAAAGGCCACAGTGTGTGATCCCATTTCTATGAAATGTCCAGGACAGGCCGATCCACAGAGGCAGGAGTGGGCTGTGTGGGGGCTGTGCTGCAGGAGGGGCTTGGGAGTGACTGCTCCTGGGACGGGGTTTCCTTTTGGGGTGATGGAATATTCTGGAACTGGACAGTGGTGTCAGCTGCACCTTGTGAATGTGCTAAACGCCACTGTATTGTGCGCTTTAACATGGAAATACCACCCTATGTGTGTGTCACCATGATACGAAGAACACTTTGGGCGGTGTGTCCAAGGCCTCCCCTGCGTGGCAGGACACCCAAGGACAACCTCCTTCCACAGCCAGCGGTTTGATGGTGACTGTGAACTCGGACAGAGCCCCAGAGCCTTCGCCTTCCCGGTGCTGATCAAACTGTGGTTTGGATGTTTTGGAAGACACTGCTGTGTCCTGGCATGAGCGGGCCCGTTTCTGTGGCTCTTTACAGAGCTGAGGATCTGTCTGGCGGCAGAGCAGCGGGACCTGTGCATGTCCTCTCTCCGGGCTGCTCAGAGCACACTGCCCTCTCCCCACAGGCCTGGTCAAGCCCCGGCCATCCCGCCCAGGAGGGTCCTCACCTCTCCCATCACAGCGATCGGCGTCTCTCCGGTGGCCTCCGCGACGCGGTGCTCCACCAGGTAGAACATGTACTCGTCGTAGAGCAGGCGGATGAGGTGGAAGGAGCCGAAGCTGGCAGCGCTGCGCAGGGTCAGGTCCCGGATCACCATGGAGCTGGGGACAAGCGGACAGAGGCTGGGGACCCTCAGGGGAGCATGGAACCTGGGTCCCGGGCCAGGCTTCATGGCAGCAACACACTCCCTGCTCTGTGTTCCCTGGGGAACCCAGACCCTGAGTGATCCTAAGACCTGCCGGCCTGTGGGGGGCCGATGACTGCCGAGACCCTGGGCCCAGCGTGATGGATGGGTGGGGCAGGCCTGCCCACTCAGTTCCAGAGACCGCCTGGGGGACAGGAGAGGGAGACGGGCAGTCAGCCCCAAAGCGACAGGCTGCTGGAAACACAACTGCGGCTGGTGCTAGCACAGGCGCTGGATGGAATCGTGGCTGGTGATTCCAGTGACATTTCGGACTCCGAATCACAGCACAGGCTGGCAGCTGGTGCCTGTCTCCCCAGCAGGAGGCACCTCTCCCCACCTTCCCCGTATCCTTGCCACCTCCCGCCATTCCTCAGCCTGTGGTTTCAGGCACCTAAACACAAGACAAAAAGCCAGGGTGCTTTAGTCTCTGTCAGCGAAAGCAGGAGTTTCAGAGACTTCAGCCCAGATCCAGTCCTCATCCAGCCCTCAGCCTGTGAGCTGAGAATGCTTTACATTTTGAAATGGTTGGAAAAAGTCAAAAGAATAATTATATTCGGTGGCACGTGGAAATTACATGAAATTCACATGTTGGTGTCCACAGACAGTTTCACTGGCACGTGTCATGCCCGTTCTATATTGTCTTTCCTAGGATGGCTGCAAATACTTCCTGTTTCTTTCCAGGAGAGGCGGCCCCTGACCTGAAGGATCAATATAAGACCAAAAGGGGCTGGGCCCGGTGGCTCACGCCTGTAGTCCCAGTACTTTGGGAGGCCAAGGTAGGCAAATCATTTGGGGTCAGGAGTTCAAGACCAGCCTGGCCAACATAGTGAAATGCCATCTCTACTAAAAATACAGAAATTAGCCAGGCATGGTGGCAGGTGCCTGTAATCCCAGCTATTCGGGAGGCTGAGGCAGGAGAATTGCTTGAACCCGGGAGACAAAGATTTCAGTGAGCCAAGATCATGTCACTGAACTCCAGCCTGGGCAACAGAGCAAGACTCCATCTCAAAAAAAACCAAAAACCAAAAAGCAAAAAAACCAGAATGAAGTGGAACGATGTCTCAGCCCTCCTATGAGACCTAAATGACCTACATACAGTGGTGCCTGATTAAAACCTTTGGCCTACAGGCCAGGTGGTCCCCAATGCCCAAATGCCCCGTCTCGAACTAAGCTTTCATAAACTCTCAGTTACGTCTTATCAGTACCGTAGCAATAACAAGAACACACAGGCTTGAGAAAAGCAAAGACAGCCGCACTGTGAAGACCACCAAAGCTGTCTATCCTTAGGTGTCAAGCACAGCTGCAAAGCCCCCAGCCCCCTTCTGTTCCCCTGGGCCCACCCAGCTTGACTCCCAAGCCCCCTTTCCCCAAAGGCCTCCCCCACGCAGATGAGGTGCTGGCGCTCTGCACCCAGCTTCCCCACAGCCCCGGTGTCTGGTGCGATGCTTCAGTCCGAAGTATTTCCAGAACACCGCCTGCGGTCACCTCGGTATCTCCGGGTTCCCAAATGGGCTCGCAGCTCCCAGAGGGCAGGAGCATCGGCCAGCCACCATCAAGGGAGGCCCAGCCAGAGCTTGGGGATGACCAGCCAAGGCCTCAGCCCACATGCTACCATTTTCCAGTGGGTGCTACAGAAATAAATCCCGTAAACCTAATTTTTATTTTTTTATGACGGCACTGTACATGCATAAGAATGGAGTCAGGCCGGGTGCGGTGGCTCACGACTGGAATCCCAGCACTTTGGGAGGCCGAGGCAGGTGGATCACCTGAGGTCAGGAGTTTGACAGCAGCCTGGCCAACATGGCAAAACCCGCCTCTACTAAAAATACAAAAATCAGCCGGGCCTGGTGGCGGGCACCTGTAATCCCAGCTACTCGGGAGGCTGAGGCACGAGAATTGCTTGAACCCGGGAGGCGGAGGTTGCAATGAGCCGAGATTGCACCACTGCACTCCAGCCTGGTGACAGACCGAGACTGTCTCAAAAAACAAGCAAACAAACAAGAGAATGAAGTGGAACAGTGTCTCGGTCTCCCTTGTGAAGAGCACCCCCACCTTGCAGACGTGACCCCGATCCCCTCCAGCTCTGAGCTGTGCTCTTCTCTGGCTGGCAGGTACCTCAGTCCTGCACTCACTCTGCTCTTCTCGATTCTGCCGCTTGCAACCTTCCTCTGCCCACGGAGACGGGCATCGGCATCCCTACACTGTCTCTTCCCTTGCTCTTCCTCCTCCATTACCCCAGTGTGGCTTTGTGGTAATTTCTGGCTACACTGGTGTTTCTGTTACGTGGCAGTGGTGTGCTAGGCCCATGGCAGAGCCGCGCAGTCTGTTAGGCATGTGGTTCCTCTCATTCATTCACTCAGCCAGCATTTAAACAGAAGCGAGGTCCCGCACCCAGGTAGCGTGCCTGATCATGCAGGAGACAGACAACAGACAAGTGAACAGATGACGAGAGATAGGTGACGGTCAGTGCCCGGAGAAAAGCAGGGCATGGGGGAAGGCGGGACAGAATGGGCCGTCCTATTTACAGAGGCTGGGGGTGGGGGGTTTCTCTGCATGGCTGTCTGGGGGAAAGATGTTCCAGGAAAGAGGGGCAGGTGGAAAGGCCCTGAAGCAGCGTGGCCAGGGGAGTGTGTAAGGAGGGAGCTGAGGGGTTGGCACATTTTTTTTTTTTTTTTTTTTAACTGAGACAGAGTTTGGCTCTTGTTGCCCAGGCTGGAGTGCAATGGCACGATCTTGGCCCACTGCAACCTCTACCTCCCGGATTCAAGCGATTCTCCTGCCTAAGCCTCCCAAGTAGCTGGGATTTCAGGTGCCGGCCACCATGCCTGACTAATTTTTATATTTTTAGTAGAGATGGGGTTTTGCCATGTTGGCCAGTCTGGTCTTGAACTCCTGACCCCAAGTGATCCGCCCACCTCAGCCTCCCAAAGTGTGGGGATTACAGGCATGAGCCACTGCACCCAGCCAGGCAAACTCGTTTTCATGCTTGCCAGATAGTAAATACCGTCAGCTTTGTGCCCAACAGTCACACTGTTTGTTTGCATTGACAGCTGTAGCTGATCTGTGAATGAATGCGTGTGGCTGAGGTTCCAATAAAACTTTATTTGCACAATGGGCTGGGGCAGTGATATGGTTTGGCTCTGTGTCCCCACCCAAATTTCACTTTGAATTATAATGATCCCCACATGTTGTGGGAGGGACCCGCTGGGAGGTAATTGAATCATGGGGGCAGATGTTTCCCATGCTGTTCTCTTGGGAGTGAATAAGTCTCATGAGATCTGATAGTTTTATAAAGGGGAGTTCTCCTGCACACACTCCCTTGCCTGCCGCCATGTAAGATGTGCCTTTGCTCTTCCTTGGCCTTCCGCTATGACTGTGAGGCCTCCCCAGCCATGTGGAACCGTAAGTCCATTAAACCTATTTTTCTTTATAAATTACCCAGTCTTGGGTATGTCTGTATCACCAGTGTGGGAATGGACTAATACAGGTGGGGATAACAATTTGGCCTTGTGGCCATAGCTCATTCATGCACTGGGTCATGCGGGGCCTGTCAGCCACAGAACAGCTTTGTGTTTTCCTGGGGTAATAACTGGCTCTTTTTTTAAAAAATGCTCACTTTTCCATGTACTCATGAGACTAAAACTCCTGACAGAACTGCAGGAGGCATCTTGGTGGCTTTCCTGGGGACGATCCCTCTGGAAGCCTTGGCTCCCCTGTCCTGGTCTGCACAGGGTAGGTCTGTAGCTTGGAAATAATTTCCATCAGAACTCTCAAGACATTGCTCTACTGCCTTCCAGGTTTCTGCACATTGTTCAGAAGTCTAATGCTGCTCCCATCCCCAGCCTGTCGCTTTCTGTCTGGAAGCTTTTATGGCTGTTTCTCAAGCTTGGTGTTTTGAAATTTCACCTGGAGCCTCCCTGGGAAAAGTCAGCAGCTTTCTCAGTTTGGAGACTTGTGCCCTTCAGTTCTGAGACAGCTTTTTCCCCCCCCCCCCCTTAGAGATGGGGTCTTGCTCTGTCACTCAGGCTGGAGTGCAGTGGTGCAATCTTGGCTTACTGCAGTCTGGACCGCCAGGGCTCAAGGATCCACCCACCTCAGCCTCCCAAGTATGTGGGACCACAGGCACATGCCACCACGCCCAGACAAGTTTTTTAACTTTTTGTAGAGGTCCTGGTATTTTCCCCAGGGTGGTCTGGAACTTCTGGTCTCAAGCCGTCCTCCTGCCTTGGCCTCCCAAAGCGGTGGGATTATAGGTATGAGCTGCCATGCCCAGCCCCCAGTGATTATTTCTGTCTGCAGAACTTGCAACTTAGTTTTTAGGCTACAGTCGCTTTCTGGGCCTGCCCCTGGGAGCCGCTGGTCACGAGTGAGGCCCCCAGCCAGGTACTTGTTTTTTGGGGGTTCAGGCACTGCTGGAACTCTGTTGAGCCCTGTTTTTCTCTGAGCTCACCAGCCGAGCTACCCCTTAGAAGTTTGCCTCGGAGCCCCCCACCCGCCAGAATTCTCTCGGAGGTCTGGCAGGACTAACCTGTAAAAGGACCATTTCAGCAGGAACTGCCGGGCGGCCTTGGGGAAGCTGGGGCTGCCGGCATGCTGCTTCAGGACCTGGGTGACCACGCTGTCCAGCCAGCTGGCCCACTGGTCCAGGGAGCTCTGCTGCTGCAGGGTCAGCTTGAAATCCTGCTCCAGCCGCTGCACCACACTCTCCTCACACTGGCACACCCACGAGGCCTGCTCCTGTGGGCGGGGTGGAGGCCAGCGTCAGCAACACAGACCCCCAGCCACGGCAGCCCCCCCCCGGACCTAGCAGTGCTCAGGGCGGGACATCATGCTGTGCTTGAGCCTTCTCGTCCTTGACCTTGACAGCTGCAAGCCACACCCTGTGTCCCCCATAACAGGGGCAGAATAGAGAGCCAAGGGGGATCCCACCCGGCTTCCGGGGACTCATACCCGGGTCTTTCTGGGTCAAAGCTCATGCTATACGAGGTCTTCATTTCGTTTTGTTTTAAAAGGGTGGCTTCTAACTGTGTGTGTGCATTTATTTACTTAATGGATAAACCCAGGGCCTGAAATAAGCATAGCTCTGAATCTGCTTTGGGCCGGTACTTTGCCAAGCCCAGGGGACAGAGTCAGGAAAATGGCCACAGGGAGGTCAATGTGCTGCCAGGATCCTGGAAACCAGGAGCCTTTGTGAGGAAAATGAGCAGCAGTGTTGGCCACAGCACCTGGACGCCAGAGGGCCCTGAGAGATGATGGAGTAGAGAGAGCTGGGGGCCGTGGGTGGGCTTTGGCCTGGGGCCCGTGTCATGCAACAGAACTGTGGCCAGGCTCGGGGCGGGGGCCAGGTTTGCCATGGGCTCCACTCGGGGGTTTGCTGGTTTTGCTGGAGGGCGGGAAGCCCAGGCCTGGGGGACGGCGTGGAGGAGGTCACCTGCACGTTGGCAAAGTCCACGCGGTTGAGGTCGCTGAGCATCTGGTTGATCTGGGACGTGTTCTGCAGCACCGCCCGGGCCGCCTGCGCCAGGTGGTTGAGGGACGTGTAGCGCCGCAGCGTCTGGGCAAAGGCACTGACGACGCCCACCTGTAAGCCAGGGCTTGTGGTGAGAGGGGTTCGCGGGGAAGAGCCTGTTCCGCTGCACTCCTGGCAGGGGTGCCAGGGCTCAGGGACAACACAGGGAGCAGGGAGCAGGAAACAGCAACCTGGGCAGGGAAGAGGGAAGCCCCTGCTATTCTTAGGGACCCAGTGAGTGAGAATCAGTGAAGAGGAGACCTCGCCGGTGCATCGCACGCGTCGCTAACCGAAGCCCGTGTCCCGCGAGTTAGAATTCACAACCGGCCCCATGCCCACTTCTAGAGTCCCTGTGGCTCTCTGGAGGGGCTGTTGAGACCACAGATTCCTGGGTGCTATAGGGTCAGACTTTTAGTGGGTGTGGCCTGGGAATCTTATTTTTTTAAGAGATGGCATCTTGCTTGTTGCCCAGGCTGGTCTCCAACTCTTGGCCTCAAATGATCCTCCTGTCTCGGGCTCCCAAAGTGCTGGGATTACAGGTGTGAACCACTGCACTGGCCCTGAATCTGAATTTTTAACAATGACCTGATCCATGCTTGCACCACTGCCTAACAGATCAATTCCAAAGAGCAGGCGGGTGCCCTGCCGCTGCCTCCTCTCACCCAAGAGCCCTTCAAGAAATGCTCATGATGGCTAGGCGCCGTGGCTCACGCCTGTAATCCTAGAACTTTAGGAGGCCGAGGCAGGTGGATCACCTGAGGTCAGGAGTTCGAGACCAGCCTGGCCAGCATGGCGAAACCCTGTCTCTATTAAAAATACAAAAAAATTAGCCAGGTGTGGTGGTGGGCGCCTGTAATCCCAGATATTCGGGAGGCCGAGGCAGGAGACTCGCTTGAACCTGGGAGACAGAGTGAGGCTCTGTCTCAAAAAAAAAAAAAAAAAAAGAAAAGAAATGCTCGTGAGAACGGTGGGTGATCACTCTCTTTTCCACGTGTCAGCCAAGGTTCTACATTTCAAATTCAATTGGTTTGTGGCCAAGATTATAGCAATAAGAGTCACAGCAAGGAGATTAAATTTCCCTAATAAGATGAGCACAGAAACACACAATCTATTCTGAATTGACTCAAAGATATGACATCAAATGACATCTTCTGTTGTTCCCCTTCCTGCCAGCACTGATGCGTCATCGGCTGTGTGCTCGGGGCTTCCTGAAGGGACCGACTACTCTCATGACACAGGGACGAAGCCAGCGCTCTCCGGGACACAGTGGTCCTCATGCTGTCCTGGAGTGGAGCCCCTCCCAGCCATAGTTGGGGAGCCCAGGCCCCACCCCGGACATACCTTGGTCTGGATGACCTGTTGTGGGAAGTCGCTCATGGCATTTGTCAACCAGCCTTCCAAGCTCTTGGCAAAGTTACGGATGGCCTGTGTCAAGGTACCTGGGGGATACAGACCATGATATTACCAGGGGGAAAGGCAGTGACTGGACACTGGAAATCAGCATTCAATGTAAGAGCTGGCCCAAGTGCGATGACAATCACCACCACGAAGAACAAGCCACAGAGGCCGGGGGAACCGAGGACACTTAGACACGGGAAGAACCGGGCGTGGCCCAGCGCTGCTGGTCACCACCCACTGCCTATGTGGGTCTCACAGGGACAGTTCTCCCCAGGGACACTGGGTGGTGTCTGGGGTTGTGAATGGTCGTCATGCAGGGCGCCTCAGGCATGGAGTGGGTGGAGGCCACGGATGCTTCTCAGCACCTCGCAGTGCCCAGGATGGCCCCACCCCAGAGAACGATCCAGCCCCAGATATCAACAGTGCCAAGGGAGAGAGGCCTTGACACAAACACACACACACACACACACGTAAATACATTCTACCAACTTCCTAATTTATTTTAAAGTGGCTTAAAATAAGAAACAAATAATAAGACTGTTAAAAAAAAAAAAAAAAAAAAAAGGCTGGCGTGGTGGCTCACGCCTGTAATCCCAGCACTTTGGGAGGCCGAGGTGGGCGGATCACCTGAGGTCAGGAGTTCGAGACCAGCCTGGTCAACATGGTGAAACCCCATCTGTACTAAAAATACAAAAATTATCTGGGCGTGGTGGTGGGTGCCTGTAATCCCAGCTACTCGGGAGGCTGAGGCAGGAGAATCACTTGAACCCGGGAGGCGAAGACTGCAGTGAGCCAAGATCGCGCCACTGCACTCCAGCCTCAGTGACAAGAGCGAAACTCTGTCTAAAAAAAAGAAACAGAAAAAAAACAGAAAAATATTTTAAAATGCGAAAGGAAAGATACCCCAAACTCCCACCATAACATAGAAACTCAAACAAGGCATTGCCCTGAACAGTTTTCAGGCAGACAGCAAGGCCAGGCCAAATGAGAAATGCAATACTTCTGCTGTTTCCCATCTTCCAGCAAAGGTTGCATAGAGTTTACTCAGCAGGACGGAGAGCTGCCTGGTACTAATGGGCCTGGATGTTTGTGGATGGCCTGCGGGGCACAGCCCGTGGTCCTGATGCTGTGATTTATGAAGACAGGCCTCTGTGCCCAGCTTCCTTGACGACCCCCAGGGTTTTGGGGAGCTTGGCACGGGCCTGGACTGAGGGCCCACTCATGGTGGATGCTGTCATTGCCTCCGGAACTGGAGGCCCTGGGAGGTCTCCAAGGGCACAAGTGAGCCCTGCCGTGGGCCTAGCTTCTTTCCTCACTGTGCCCATCACTCTCTCCCCACCCCCGCAAGTCCTGTGGGAAATCACAGCGCGGGGCGCTGGGGTGTAAGTGTCTCCTAGAATCCTATGGTGCTGGGAAGTGGGGTCTGGCTGGGGGTTAAAGGTCAGCCCCTACCCTAACAGGCTGCAGGAGTCCAGGGTCACGTCCCAGCTGCTTCTTCTAAGTTTATGTCCCTGCCCCTCCTATAGGGGGTGGCACTCAGGAAGTGTCACTGTGGGGCTTCAGGGAGGCTGGAGGAAGATGGCTGGTGGTCGTCTCTAAGACCAGGGTGGGCAGCAACCCCACACGGCCCTGGGCCAAGGCTTCCTGCACAGCAATGGCTCCAGGGCTGCAAGTAGGCTACTCCCAGAGGCCGGCCTGCACGCCCCCAGTGAACCTTCCAGAAAGCACCACGCCCAGGCCAGCTACTCTTGGCAGTGTCCTGCCAGCAGGTAGAGCTCACCAGAGCCACTGTGACCTTCCCCTCGAGTCAGAGACAAGGACAGATATGCACGCCAGAGGACACACATTCCACAGCCCACAGCGGCTCTCGCTTAGGGATTTTTTTTTTTTTTTGAGACAGGGTCTCGCTCTGTTGCCCAGGCTGGAGTGCAGTGGTGCAATCATAGCTCACTGTAGCCTCGACCTCCTGGGCTCAGGTGATCCTCCTTCCTCAGCCTCCTGGGTTGCTGGGACTACAGGCATGAAACACCACACCCAGTTAATTTTTGTTTTTTTTTAGAAACAGGGTCTCACTATGTTGCCCAGGCTGGTCTCAAGCTCCTGGGCTCAAGTGATCCTTCTGCTTCAGCCTCCAGAGTAGCTAGGGCTACAGGCACACACCACCATGCCCAGTTCAATTTTTTTTTTTTTTTTTTGAGACAGAGTCAGGCTGAGTGCAGTGGTGTGATCTCAGCTCACTGCAACTTCTGCCTCCCGGGTTAAAGCTATTCTCCTGGCTCAGCCTCCCTAGTAGCTGGGACTACAGGCATGCGCCACCATGCCCAGCTAAATCTTTGTATTTTTAGTAGAGATGGGGTTTCACCATGTTGGTCACACTGGTCTCAAACTCCTGACCTCAAATGATCCTCCTGCCTTGGCCTCCCAAAGTGCTGAGATTACAGGCGTGAGCAATATTGCCTGGCCCCAGCTAATTTTTTTTTTTTTTTTTTAGAGATAGGGTCTCACTATGTTGCCCAGGCTGGTCTCAAACTCCTGGGCTCAAGCAATCTGTCTGCCTCATCCTCCCAAAGTGCGGGGGTCACTGGCATGAGCCACTGCGCCTGGCCCCTTTTGGGTCTTCTGTGAAAGCGATGGTCCGAGGTGGCTGAAGATGTACATGTAAGAAAGGACAGAGGAGGCAGGAAGAGAAGATGGAGCGGCGCCAGGCGGGGCCGTGGGTCACTTACTGGGGACCGGCCTCAGCACGTCGGGGATGAGAATCTCCACCAGCGCCTGGTAGAGGATGTGGTCGCAGCTCCTCATCCACCTGAGGATGGGGTCGCATTGACACAGGGAGATGAGCTTGTCCTTGGGCAGGACGGCGCCCTCGGGGTCTTCGTCACTGTGGAGGGAGGGGGACAGGGGAGCTGTGGCCTAGCCCAGCTGGGCTCGCACAGCCACAGGAGTGACCAGAGAGCCGGGCTGCGGGACTTCTGCCCAACAGTGGGGCTGGGGTTTTGCTCCCCGTCCCTGAGGCTCAGTGGGTCCCCTCCCTCCGTGTTGCTCCCAGAGGTCCACGCTGTCCCTCCCCTGCCGGTGGTCATACTGTCATACTGCGTCTCACTGCAGCTATGGGTTGGGGTCACTTCTACTTGGGATTGCGTCATGGTCACCTCTAAAATCCTCCCTATTCAGACAGTCTGACCTCGAAAAGGGGCAGATGGCAATGTGAATTTCAAGTCAGCTCTACCAAGTCTAAAAATCACAGGGACGGAGGCAGAGGGGTCTGAGCTCTAATTCTTGGAGAGTTGATGCTTTTGTTTGTGGGTTACCTGTGGACATCAGCAGGGGGTTAAGACTTTGGGGGGGCTGTGAACCCAGCCAGGGTGTGGCAGTCACCTGGCAGGAAGAGAGGTGGGGCCGTCGCTGGAGGAGGCCTTGGAGTTCCAGAAGGCGAACCACAGCTTCTCGATGTAGTGGAACTGGAGGTTCATCACCACATCTACGGTCGCCTAGGAATGAAGGCACCGGTGAGACAGACGGGTGCGTGCGCCCACCACGTGCACTCAGCACACGTCAAGTGAGCAGCCGTGATCCAGGCTGCAGCGGGGTGCCCTGGAATCCCAAGGGAGGCCACAGAGAGGAGAGGAGCAGGCGATGGACATGGATGTGGAGGGGCTGCTGCTCCAGAGAGGATGCTTGTGGGGGGCTCGGGGCTCCGTCTCCTCAGCATCACCCAGGGACGCTGGCGACCCTGGCCTGAGCGACGGCAGTTCCCGGGAGGGACACAGAGGAGCTGCCTGCCTGGGCTGGGGCGGTCACCTCGCAGTGCCGTCTGTACACCAGCTGCAGGGCCTTGACGTCGTGCAGTGTGACGCCGTCCTGCAGCAGGACGCTGCCCAGGTCGGGCGCTGGGAACTCGGGGAAGACGTGGGAGACATCTGGGGGAGGAACACGGGAACATCAGAAACGGGGCTCTTAGGAAACCGCGGACAACTGGAAGGCCATGGGTGGATGGGGGGCCCAGAAACAGATAGTCTGCCCCACCCCATGCAGTCAGAGAATTTGTTTATTTCTTTTGTTTTTCTTTTTTGAGACAAGGCCTTGCTCAAAAGGAGTGCCCAGGCTGGAGTGCAGTGGCATGATCTCGGCTCACTGCAACCTCCAGCTCCTGGGTTAAAGCGATTCTCCTGCCTCAACCTCCCAGGTAGCTGGGATTACAGGTGTGCGCCACAATGCCGGCTAAGTTTTGCATTTTTTAGTAGAGACAGGATTTCGCCATGTTTTGGCCAGGCTGGTCTCGAAATCCTGACCTCAGGTGATCCGCCCACCTCGGCCTCCCAAAGTGCTGGGATTACAGGCGTGAGCCACCATGCCTGGCCTTTTTTTTTTTTTTTTTTTTTTTTTTTGAGACAAAGTCTCGCTCTGTCACCCAGGCTGGAGTGCAGTGGCAAGATCTTGGCTCACTGCAACCTCCTCCTCCTGGGTTCCAGCGATTCTCCTGTCTCAGCCTCTTGAGTATTGGGATTACAGGCATGTGCCACCATGCCTGGCTAATTTTGAATTTTTTTGGTAGAGATGGGGTTTTGCCATGTTGGCCAAGTTGGTCTCAAACTCCCAACCTCAAGTGATCTGACTGCTTCGGCTTCTCAAAGTGCTGGGATTATAGGCGTGAGCCACCGCGCCCGGCACTGTCAGGGAATTTGTAAGCATCAGTTTTCTCAGGTAGAAAATGGAGAGAATAGGGCCGGGCGCGGTGGCTCAAGCCTGTAATCCCAGCACTTTGGGAGGCCGAGACGGGCGGATCACGAGGTCAGGAGATCGAGACCATCCTGGCTAACACGGTGAAACCCCGTCTCTATTAAGAAATACAAAAAACTAGCC
>NC_037687.1:5995467-6057823 GCF_003255815.1 Theropithecus gelada
TTTTTTTTGAGACAAAGTCTCGCTCTGTCACCCAGGCTGGAGTGCAGTGGCAAGATCTTGGCTCACTGCAACCTCCTCCTCCTGGGTTCCAGCGATTCTCCTGTCTCAGCCTCTTGAGTATTGGGATTACAGGCATGTGCCACCATGCCTAGCTAATTTTGAATTTTTTTGGTAGAGATGGGGTTTTGCCATGTTGGCCAAGTTGGTCTCAAACTCCCAACCTCAAGTGATCTGACTGCTTCGGCTTCTCAAAGTGCTGGGATTATAGGCGTGAGCCACCGCGCCCGGCACTGTCAGGGAATTTGTAAGCATCAGTTTTCTCAGGTAGAAAATGGAGAGAATAGGGCCGGGCGCGGTGGCTCAAGCCTGTAATCCCAGCACTTTGGGAGGCCGAGACGGGCGGATCACGAGGTCAGGAGATCGAGACCATCCTGGCTAACACGGTGAAACCCCGTCTCTATTAAGAAATACAAAAAACTAGCCGGGCGAGGTGGCGGGCGCCTGTAGTCCCAGCTACTCGGGAGGCTGAGGCAGGAGAATGGCGTGAACCCGGGAGGCGGAGCTTGCAGTGAGCTGAGATCCGGCCACTGCACTCCAGCCTGGGTGACAGAGCGAGACTCCGTCTCAAAAAAAAAAAAAAAAAAAAAAAAAAAGAAAATGGAGAGAATATTACCACCTCCCAGGAACATTAAATATGCAGACGCAGAAAGCCCTGAGCCCAAGCCCTGGCACACAGCCAGTACCCACAGAGCCAGCTCAGGGCAGCACATCTCGGGGAGAAGGCCAGCCACAGTGTCCCTGCAGTGATCTCCTGAAGATGGGCCTGACCCCACCTCAATCTCTGCAGGAGACTCAACCCAGGAGGGTTGTTTGGGCTCAAAAAAGATCATAAACTACATGGAAGCCGCTGAGTGTGTACAGAGCCCGCCTGAATCACGACACTGATACCAGTGAGCCTTCCCTGGCCGTCCCCCAACCCCCCGCCCTCCCTCATGGCAGGTTCTGAGTTAGGGCCTTCCTGGGGCAGAGACGGCACCACCGCTAGGCCAGCTGGGGAAGAACGCTGTCCCCTGAGCAGCCCCCAGGGAGGAGGCCAAGACCGCCTCATGTAGGGGAACCGGGAGCACCACGAAATCTCCAGGCAAGAAGGAAGAAAGCCCAGATGGCAGGCAAATCCTGGTGCACCCTGAGTAGATAATATCTTTTTTTTTTTGCATTCTTTCTTTTTTCTTTAATTTGAAAGGCAGAGTCTCGCTCTGTCACCCAGGTTGGAGAGTAGTGGCGTGATCACGGCTCACTGCAGCCTCAAACTTCTGGGCTCAAGTGATCTTCCTTTCTCAGCCTCCTGAATAGGTGGGACCACAGAAGCTTGCTGCTACGCCTGGCTAATTATTTATTTATTTAATAATTTTTTAGTATGTTGCCCAGGCTGGTCTTGAACTCTTGAGCTCAAGTGATCCTCCCGCCTTGGCCTCCCAAGGTGTTGGGATCACGGGCATGAGCCGCCTGTCCTCTAGTATTCTTCCTGATGGTCATTGGATTTTATTTTCTTATTTTTCTGATGGTCACTTTATATATTACTTTTTTTTTGGCATGTGCTGATTATTCTAAAGTCTCAGAGATGTCAAAAAGAAGGTCTAGCGAGAACTTTCTATTTGACCAAAAAGGTGTCTCATAAGAAAACTGTCAGAAGCGGACGTTTAGACGCCACTGGTTCTGCTGGTGTCGAAACCCAGGAGTGTGGTGAGCTGATGGGAGCCCCGCCCCGGGGCCTGTCCGGGCCTCTCACCAATGTACTGCTGGTGGTGCTGGCTCTGCGCGGCCATGGTCTGTTCTGGAGTGCTGTGCAGGCTGCTGTGGGAGCCGCTGTCCCCAAGGCTGTCCGTCTTCTGGGCTGGCCGGTACCTAGGCCGGGAACACACATGCCACCGTGAGGCCCAGCAGCCCTACTGGGGGTGGGCCCAAGGAGTGGGGGGCTGGGCAGGATTCAGTCAGGCATGTGCGTGTATGATGTTTACAAGTTGCGGTCGAATACACACAACACAAAAGTTACCATCGGAACCATTTTGAGTGCACAGCTCAGCAGCATGAAGCACATTCACGTGGCTGTGCAACCGTTACAATCGTCATCTCCAGAACTTGTTCATCTTCCCTCACTGAAGCTCTGTCCCCATGAAACACTCACTCCCCATCCCTGTCCCCAGCCCCTGGCACCCCCCACCTGACTTCCTGTCTCTGTGAATCTGACGACTCTAGGGACCTCCTAGGAGTGGGGTCATACAGGATTTGTCCTTTTGCAACTGGCCTGTCTCACTGAGCGTTGTGTCCTCAAGGTCCACCGAGTTCTAGCCTGTGTTGGAATTTCCTCCTCCTTGTTTGTTTTTTTTTTTTCTGAGATGGAGCCTTGGTGCAGTGGTGCCATCTCTGCTCACTGCAAGCTCCGCCTCCTGGGTTCACGCCCTTCTCCTGCCTCAGCCTCCCGAGTAGCTGGGACTATAGGTGCCCACCACCGCGTCCGGCTAATTTTTTGTATTTTTAGTAGAGATGGGTTTTCACCGTGTTAGCCAGGATGGTCTTGATCTCCTGACCTCGTGATTCGCCTGCCTTGGCCTCCCAAAGTGCTGGGATTACAGGCGTGAGCCACCACGCCCAGAATAGAATTTCCTCCTTTTTAAGGCTGAATAACATTCCATCATATGGATGAACCACAGTTTGTTAATGGACACTTGAGAAAATAGATATATATTTCCCCCTAACATTTCTCTTTCAGAAAAAAAGTGAAATTCTTGGCCGGGCACAGGGGCTCACGCCTGTAATCCCAGCAATTTGGGAGGCCAAGGCGGGCGGATCATCTGAGGTCGGGAGTTCGAGACCAGCCTGACCAACATGGAGAAATCCCATCTCTACTAAAAATACAAAATTAGCCAGGTGTAGTGGCGCTCGTCTGTCATCCCAGTGACTCAGGAGGCTGAGGCAGGAGAATCGCTTGAACCTGGGAGGCGGAGGTTGCAGTGAGCCGAGATCGCACCACTACACTCCAGCCTGGGCGACAAAAGTAAAAGTCAGTCTCAAAAAAAAAAAAAAAGGGGGGGGGGGAGGAATTCTTTGCTTGAATCACAAACATCTTATTATTGGCGCAATCTCAGAAGTTCTGACTTTCATTTTGAGCCAGCAGTGGTGGCTGCCTGTGCAGGCGGCGCTGATAAACACTCGAGGAAGGCTTTCCAGGTGCTGGGCTCCTGGGAGGCCGCTGTGTGGTAGGGAGGGGGCTGGCCTGAGCCGGAGCATCTCTGGGGAGCCCCCCTCCTCAAATACAAAGCGGGGCCAGGCCTACAGGGAGGTGGGAGACCATGCCGGCGAGGTGTGTGTAAACCACCTGGCTCAGGGCAGGCTGTGGGCACCACACAGACACAGGCTCAGGCTGTGGCTTCCAAATGCAAATGGCATCAGCCTGTCGCCCTGAAATGTGTGTCGCTGCTCCTAAAATGACACACTGCCTGGAGCACAGGTTCACAGGTGTTCGCCAGGGGCCCAAACTGAATGACGGCAGCGAGCTCCAGAGTCCGTGTCTGCAGACGACGAGGTACAGAAGGAATGCTCTGGAAACTCTCTCCTGGAACCTCCAACTCCTGGGACTGGCTGTGGTCAGGAGTCACTGGCTGACTCAGAGCAGCTGGAATGGGTTTTTGAGATACACACATACATGGGTGGCTCTGTGCAGCGGGCCCAGCACCAGGTGTGAAGGTGCCACATGGGGCTACTGCAATGCGGCCCCTGCTCTGAGGGTGGGCACTTGTGGAGGCACACTAGGAGGCAGCAATATTTGAATGGGCCCTAAACCAGGGGCCAGCAAACTACGGCCTGAGGGCCAATTCTGCTACTTGTTTTTATAAATAAAGTTTTATTGGCACACAGCCACACCCATCATCTTTAAGCTGTCTGTGGCTGTTTTCAGGATGCAGCCAAATTGAACAGTCATGACAGAGACTGTCTGGCCTGCAAAGCTAAGATATTTGCTGTCTGGCTCTTTACAGGAAAGGTTTGCTGAGCCCTGCCTTAGAAGATGACAAAGTTTGTGATGGTTGAAGAAGAGGATATTCCAGAAAATGACCAGGGCTTTCCAGCCACTGGATCCAAAGGTCAAGAAGTCGTGACTTGAGCACATCTGCTGCTTTCTCCTGGCTTCTTGGGTTATTTGCAGAGTCCTCTCTCTCTTTACTTCCTAAGTTTTACAAATTAAGGGTCTGTGATTCCAACTATAAGACACTGGGTAAGGGGGAAAACTGTGGGAATGGTAAAGGATTAGCGGTAGCCACAGACTGAGGCACAGAGGGAAAGCTGGGTAGGCAAGATGTGGAGGATTTTTAGGGCTGTGAAAGGACTCTGTGTGACACTGTGATGGGGGACACATGTCATTATAGGTTTGTCCAAACTGTAGAATGTCCAACACCAAGAGTGAGCCCTGGTGTCGACTGTGGACTCTGGCGGGTGACGCTGGCTCCATGGAGGGTCCTGGATCGTAACCAATGCACCGCTGTGTGGGGGAGGCGGATGGTGGGAGGGGCGGCGGGGAGCGGGGCTGCGGGTGTAGAAGAACTCTCTGTACTTTCTACTCAGTTTTGCTGTGAACCTAGAATGACTCTAAAAAATGAAGTCTGTTGGCCGGGCGCGGTGGCTCAAGCCTGTAATCCCAGCACTTTGGGAGGCCGAGACAGGCGGATCACGAGGTCAGGAGATTGAGACCATCCTGGCTAACACAGTGAAACCCCGTCTCTACTAAAAATACAAAAAACTAGCCGGGCGAGGTGGCGGGCGCCTGTAGTCCCAGCTACTCAGGAGGCTGAGGCCGGAGAATGGCGTGAACCCGGGAGGCGGAGCTTGCAGTGAGCTGAGATCCGGCCACTGCCCTCCAGCCTGGGCGACCGAGCGAGACTCCGTCTCAAAAAAATAAATAAATAATAAAAAAATAAAAAAATAAAAAAGAAGTCTGTCAAAAACAGTTTTAAATGGTCTAAACAAAAGTCTGAAAACAGTTAGCTGGAGGAGGCTGCATCCCGGCCTCCTGTGTCTCCTGCTAGACTCACCTCATCCTCAGCAGAGGGGGATACCTTGGCTTTCCCAGGATGCTGGAGACGAGGGAGTTATGATGAGTTCGTTGCTTGTCGGAGAAACGCCTCTGCCTCCATGCTCCAGGGGAAAGCCAGCCCCGCCCAGCTCGGCCCGCGCACCCACCTGGGCTTCTGATGCATGGGCTGCTGCCGCATGGCCATGTACTGCGTGTCCTCCTGCAGCCGGTTCAGTGGAGAGTCTGGCTTCAGACGAATCCCGTAGTAATGGTACTTCGAGTTGCCCCTGGAAACCAAACATCCCAGGGTCAGCTCCCTTTGCCGACGTCCTGAACAACAAGATAGGTTGGGATTCTTTTTCTTTCTTACTTTTTTTTTTTTTTTCTGAGACAGAATCTCACCCTGTCGCCCAGGCTGGAGTGCAAGGGTGCCATCTGAGCTCACTGCAATCTCTGCCTCCTGGGTTTAAGAGATTCTCCTGCCTCAGCCTCCCGAGTAGCTGGGATGACAGGTGTGGGCCATAATGCCTAGCTAATTTTTGTATTTTTAGTGGAGACAGGGTTTTGCCATGTTGGCCAGGCTGGTCTCAAACTCCTGGGCTCAAGCAATCCTCCCACCTTGGCCTCCCAAAGTGCAGGGATTACAGGCGTGAGCCACCGCACCTGGCCTCTTCTCTCTCTTTTTTTTTTTAGAGACAAGGTCTCACTCTGTCACCCGGGCTGGAGTGCAGTGGTGCAATCACCACTCACTGTAGCCTTGACCTCCTGAGCTCCAGTGATCCTCCTGCCTCAGCCTCTGAGTAGCTGGGACTGCTGGCGTGTGCCACCACACCCGGAAGGTAGGTACTGTTTTCTGGCCTTTCACTTTGGCCTGTCTGGTTCAGTATTTCCTGAACTGCGTGAGGAATGTGATGAAGGAATTCTGCACCTAATACGGTTGTCATGGAGAGCCCTCTCTCACAGGCTAGTATAACACAGGCTCGGACAAGTCCTGTGTGGAGAATGCCAGGTCAGCTTTGCTGAGCTCCACATGGCCTATCTCTATTATTATTACTAACAACTCTTCCCCATCCCATTCAGTCATCTAGCAACACATTTTGGAAAAAGGCACAGTTTGGGAACCATTACATTAATTTATTACAGGAGAATGATGATCAGAGGGCCTTAAACAATTGAGCTCAGAAAACAGCTCACAGAGTCCTTATAGGAGAGAAGCACTAACCCGCAGACATGGCTGTGGAGATACCAGCTCACAGGATGCCATTTCTCCAGAGCTGGCAACGAGGACACGCAGGAAGCACCTGGGTCCTTTCTTTTAATTTGTTTTTCTTTTATTACTATATTTTTGAGACAGAGCCTCACTCTGTTGCCCAGGCTGGAGTGCAGTAGTGCCATCTCGGCTCACTGCAACCTCCCCCTCCCAGGTTCAAGAAATTCTCCAGCCTCGGCTGGGCACGGTGGCTCACGCCTGTAGTCCCAGCACTTTGGGAGGCAGAGGCGGGTGGATCACGAGGTCAGGAGATCAAGACCATCCTGGCTAACACGGTGAAACCCCGTCTCTATTAAAAATACAAAAAATTATCCGGGCGTGCTGGCAGGCGCCTGTAGTCCCAGCTACTCGGGAGGCTGAGGCAGGAGAATCAGCTGAACCCAGGAGGCGGAGGCTGCAGTGAGCCGAGATGACGCCACTGCACTCCAGCCTGGGCGACAGAGCAAGACTCTGTCTCAAAAACAAAAACAAAAAACCAATAAATGGTAAATCCAGCTTTACTGGATAAACCAGAGGCTACATTTTATTTGTCTGTCTGTCTGTTTGACACAGGGTCTTGCTCTGTTGCCCAGGTTGGAGTGCAGTGGTGCAATTGTGGCTCACGGCAGCCTCAACCTCCTGGGCTCAAGTGCTTCTCCCCTCTCAGCTTCCCAAATAAGTGAAATTACAGGTGTGCAAATAGGTGTGCACCACTATGCCTGGCTAATTTTTAATTTTTTTGTAGAGATGAGGTCTTACTATGTTGCCCAGGCTGGTCTTGAACTCCTAGTCTCAAGTGATCCTCTTGCCTCGGCCTCCCAAACTGTTGGGATTTCAGGTGTGCACCACCACACCTGGCCCAGAGGCTGCTCTAAACAAACAAACAAATGTATTGTTTGGGAAATTTCAAAAGAAGAGAGAAAACCAGAGTGACCTCCATGTCCTATCACCGGCTTCTAGAGCCAACGCCGCGGGCTACGCCCAGCCACAGCCAAGGCTGCTGCCAATTGAAAGTAACCGCAAGCATTCCAGAGGTGGCTGCAAATCAGGCCACCTGGACAGGAGGTGGAAGCCTAGCATTTTCCCGAAAGCTCCATTTCTTGGGAAAGGAAGAGGAAGGACAGGTGGGCTGGGGGTCGTCTACCCACCTGGTGCCCAGCCGCCGTGTCCTCAGCCCCATAAACACAGAACGGATCAGTTTTCCGAAGGAGGCGGCGTTCACCGGGTCCAGCTTGTGCTCCTGGCAGTGCCGAAGGTAGTGGTTGTAAAGAGAACTTCTGGGGAGACTCACACCTTCCGCAGTTTCATAATTATCCAACAGCCACTGGAGCTGCGAAAAGAAAGACACGCCTGCGTTTGTCAGAAGCCTGAGGAACGCTCACATGCCAACGTGGACTCGTTAAGAGAATTACTTGCGTTCCCTGTATTACCAAACGGGATGAGGAAATCCATCTTTTCTTTCTTTTTGAGGCAGAGTCTTGCTCTGTCACCCAGGCTGGAGTGCAGTGGCGCAGTCTTGGCTCACTGCAGCCTCTGTCTGCTGGGTTCAAGCAATTTTCCTGCCTCAACCTCCCAAGTAGCTGGGATTACAGGCGCCCAACACCACGCCTGGCTAATTTTTGTTATTTTTAGTAGAGATGGGGTTTCACCGTGTTGCCCAGGCTGGTCTCAAACTCCTGACCTCAGGTGATCAGCCTGTCTCAGGCTCCCAAGGTGCTGAGATTACAGGCGTGAGCCACCGCGCCCGGCCAGAAATCCATCTTTGTGGTCTCTGATTTGAATTCTCTAAGCAGATTAATGAATAGCTCATTTTCTCTCATTTATTGATTCTCCCATGTTTAGCCTGGTTTTCCGTTTCCCGGACTTAATTTGTAAAACTCTGGGTGTGATCAAGAACTACTAGGTTCTGTCTTCAGTCACTTAAATGCCCACACACCACCACACAGGGTTTAAACACCCAATAGCTCCTCAACATACACGAATGGAGGAAATTCTGATGCTCAACAGGAAGATTGAAGACGACTTGGGGGACCGCACAGCCCCGTGTTCTGTAGTAAGCAGTGAGCTAACATGTACTGAGATCCCTCACTGAGGGAGGTACAAATGGAAATTCAAGAAAATACACAAATGCTTATATGCACAGTTTTGTGTCCGAGTCAAAAGGCAGGACATAGCTACTTGGGAGGCGGAGGTGGGAGGATTGCTTGAGCCCAGGACGTCGATGCTGCAGTGAGCTAGGGTCGCGCCACTCTACTCTAGCCTGGGCGACAGAGCAAGACTTTGTCTCTTTCAAAAAACAAAACAAAAAGATGGGCTAAATGAGTCTAGAGCCAAGGACTATGCCTCGAGAGGTTAACATCCAGTTAGAAGGGCAAGAACTGTCCACAGGAAGAGCTCAGTCCCCACACTGGGCATCGACGCAAAGGTGTCCCACCCACCAACTGATGCCCTGAGCCAAGTGCCTTAAAGGCTGCGGCTGAATTCTGGTTTCCACCTCTCCCTCTGTTATCATCTGTCCCCTGATCCAGAGAGGTTTGCTATGTGAATACAGAAGGCTTCACTGATGCCTGCCATTGGGAGAAAGACAGGAATTCCACACACAGAAGCGAGGCCCCGAGTCCAGATCCCACGTCAAGAGCGTGGGGGGAAACCGGCTGTCCCCACCTGGTCCACTTTGTGCGAGGCTGTCGGCGGCTTTGTCTAGGCTGAGCCCTGCTTCCAGAGCTTTGCAGGGCTCCTGTTGCCTGGGCCCTTCCGAGTGGGCAGTGCTGGGTCCTCAGCCCTCCCGCACCGGGCATGTTGGGTTCCTGCACAGCCCTTGGCCTGGGAAGCCCTTGTCCCTGTGCCCCACACACCCCACAAGACACAAAGCAGGCCTGTCCCCTGGGAAATATCTGTCCCCTCACCACAGCACCCTCCCCCACACCGTCACGTTTGCCGTCTGTTTGCCCCCGCTCCCCCACACTCCGCATTGCAAGCTGGGGAGGAAGTCAGCGTGCATCTCCTTTTTAGTATTTATTTATTTATTGAGATGGAGTCTCACTCTGTCACCCAGGCTGGAGTGCACTGGCGCAATCTTGGCTCACTGCAACCTCCACCTCCCGGCTTCAAGCGATTCTCCTGCCTCAGCCTCCCGAGTAGCTGGCATTATAGACATGAGCCACCACGTCTGGCTTATGTTTTTTGTATTTTTAGTAGAGATGGGATTTTGCCATGTTGGCCTCAAATTCCTGACCTCAGATGGTCCCCCTGTCTTGGCCTCCCAAAGTGCTGGGATTACAGGTGTGAGCCACCGCACCCGGGCTTCATCTCCTTTTGATGAAATAGTGCTATGGGGTGGTTTTGACCAGCCCTGTACCAACGACCAGCACCTCGGGACCCTTCTTATCTCGTCGAAGACCCACCTGATCCAGCGTGTCCTGGCCCCTCCGGCCCTAACGGGGGCTGGCCCAGGGTCACAGTGGGGTGAGGACCTGCCCTGGGTTCTGGAATGTCTCACAGGATGACGAGCAGGTCAAAGGTTGAGGGGAGGGGTGTGTGGGGCCTGAGCGCGGCGGTCTGGTAAGCCGAATCGCAGGTGCGCTGTGGGGCTGAGTCCGTTTTAGAAATGGGGAGGGCAGCTGGAGTGCAGGGTAGAGATTGGGACCAGATGTGTTACCCTGGAACCAAAGAGCTGAGGACAAAACCTCCAGAGGGGTGGGAAGAGGCACCTGGCAGGGGCACTGCCTGCGCGGGTGTTGAGGATGAAGAGGAGCAAAGCCTAGGTCTTGAAGTGCGGGTCCAACCTCACGTGCTGCCTCTGGGGCGAGCCAGGAGGGCTTCAGACCTCCTGACCACAAGCTCCCCTCCAGCTCTGCTCCTGCAGGTAAGTCCTGTGGCCAAACATCCCTCCTTACCAAGGGCACAGGAGTGGTTCCTGCCGCAATCCCTGAGCTTGGATTCCGGTTTCCTGGCAGCCCCTGAATCACTCAAGTAGCCCATCACCTCCTCCGCGGCACCAGGGGCCCCTCGCCCTCTTGCTACCACAAAGTCTGCCTCCTGCCGCCTGCAGGGCCCTGTGTGAAGTGCCGTGTCCGCCCCTGGCCATGAGTGCAGGTGATGGATTAGCAGTTGCCAATTTCATCTGTCCGGCGTTGGGTGCCATGCGCTTGGCTGTGCCCATCACCACAGGGAGGGACCCCTGCCCTCTTGTCCTCGGAATAAGGGAGAGTTAAAACAAAGGACCCTGAGAAGGGCCCCGGAGTGGAGACTTCATCTCTTTCTCACTTGCCTCTTTGGGAAAAGGACATCAGAATTTTCACTTTCCATCGAGTCATTCACACCCTTCATCTTCCAGCTTTCTGGACTGGACTTTTTCCGATACAATGGAGGCTGTGTTACTTTTTTCCCTTTTTCTCCTCCAAAGTCCGGCTCTGGCAGAGTGCTTGGACCCTTAAGAGTCTTCCTCGTATTTAATGCTATGAATACTATGAACCACAACCTTGGTGTTGAAGTTAGCGTATGAGTGTATATATATGTATATACTTTTTTTTTAAGAGACAGGGATATATATACATTTTTAGAGATAGGGTCTTGCCCTGTCACCCCAGGCTGGAGCGCAGTGGTGCAATCATAGCTCACTGCAGCCTCCAACTCCCAGGCTCAAGTAATCCCCCTGCCTCAGCTTCCTGAAGTGTTGGGATGACAGTCGGGAGCCGCAGTGTGGGCCCTGAAGCTTTTCTTCACAGTGCCTTCACTGTCCGGATTTGTCATGTGTGCTTGTCACCTGTTCCCCGGAGCGTGCTCCTCCTGAGCGTGGAGATGGAGCCAGGTGTGCACATTCATTTGTTCCCTGGAGCGTGCCCTTCCTGAGCGTGGAGATGGAGCCAGCTTTGCCCATGTGGGCATCTGCAGGACTCTGGAGATGTCTCAAGCCCAGCAGCAGAGAAAGACTGTCACGAGGAGGTAGGTGGGGAGCGAACAGAGGGTGTCTGGGTGAAGAAGCCAGAGGCTTCCCTTGGTCATTCTGAGGCTGGGGCCACAGATGCCACTTCTTAGATTGTCCTCCACGGGCAGCAGGAGCCAGGGCCAGTGGCCCCACATCTCAAGGAGACAAATGACGATGCAGATTTTCAGGCTAAAAGTGTGAGGCCAGATTTTGTGGGTGGTGAGCTGGAAGGAGCACTGGACTAGGAGTCCTGAGAGGTTAGAGTCTAAGACTCCATCCACCAGGAGGACATACTGGCTTACACATAAAAAGAAAGTTTTGGAACAGATGATCCTTCTGCTGTTTACCCCCGACCCCCCGTGCTATTTAAGAGTAGAATCCTTTGCTCAGGTAATTATGTTGGCATTGACACTAAAAGGATGCATAGTTGTCTGGACAACAAGTCCTTCTTGCTCAACATCAGGAAGCCACAGAGAAGACTGACATGGCTGGAAGAGTCAGGTCCACTTCCTGCACCTTCTGCATCGGCGAACTTCCGGGAGGGGAACTGGGTTAGAACTGAAGTGTGATGGGCTTGCAGACTCTGTTCAGGGTCTACCCTCACCAGCAGGCTGGGAGCCACTTATGCACAGGGCCTTCCCATCCCTCAGTGCCAGAGCCCACACCCGGTGGCGCGTCAGACCGGGGCGAGCGTCACAGGTCAGTTCCGTGAAACCGACCACGAGGGTCCGGCCGCTCCAACCACATCTCGCCCACGTCCCCTGCTCTTGAGGGCTGGGTACCTTCATGCCAGGAAAGGCGGCAGCTGGACAGTCACCTTTCCGGTTTGGGCCTGTTCTGCAGTCTGCTTTGTCTGCTGATATTTGCACTCTTTCTGTGTCAATATCCAACACAAATGAGCGGAATGCTTTCCAAGGAATGTACTGGTATATCCACATTTGCCGCAGTCTGTCAGGACAGCACGCTTTTGATGAAATGGATCAAATCCTTCCTTTTAAGGAATAAAAATCCCGAAATGCCAGTGCCTTCCTCTCCCTGGCCCCCCGACAAAGGCCTGTGGTTCTGGGCTCTTCGCAGGCACAGCCCCCGTGGACAGATACCCTCACCTGCAGGTGGGAAGGCAGGGATCATGCCCACCTACCCAGCCCCCTTTATCTCCTAAGACACTTGTTTCTATTCCTGGGGGCAAATTTGCCTGACACTGGCTCCTGGTGGTGAGTCAGAGTCTTGCCGGGCCATACACTAGCAGCTTGGGCAGCTATTCCGACCGTCCATGTGTATCTGTGTTGACATAATCCGACTTGGAACACCCACCTTTTCACCCCTCCCACCAATATTTACGAGAGCTGACTCTATGCCACTGCTTGTTCCAGGGGTGGGGATGCAGCGGCGAATAAAAGACAAAAACCCCTGCCCTCTGGGAGTGTCCATTCTTGTCTGGCAGAGACCCACAATAAAGAAGGCAAATGAACCGAATGAGGGCCGGTGCTGAGTGTCATGAGAGAAACTCACCTGGGAAAGGGGACGGGGGTCGCCGCCACAGAGGGACTGGAGGGACGACGCAATAGTAAATTGAGGTGGGGTGGGGTGTCAGGCAGGGCTCACTGAGAAAGTGCCCGCTGAGTGAAGACTCGAAGGAGGTGACAGGGAGCTTGGGGAAGACAGCTTCAGGCAGAGGGCCCCACAGTGCAAGGGCCCTGGGGCAGGTCCGAGCATGGTGCATTGGAGAAGGCCCATGTGGCTGGAGGAGGCCCGTGTGGCTGGAGCAGAGTGAGGAGTGGGAGACAGCCGGTCCTGCTGGGCCCTGTGAGCCATTTTGACAACACTGGGTTCTACTTGGAGGGCCAAGGGGAGCCCTGGAGGCTTCCGAGCAGAGCAGTGCGGTGATCTGACCTGGGTTTTAGCAGCTCACTCTGGCGGCTGCTGCGAGAAGGGGATGGAGGCTGGGTAGGGGTGGGCGCCGACGGCTGGCTAGGAGGTGGCCGAAAGAATCCACAGGGACAGTGGCAGCTGGGGAAGTAGTAGAGGTGGAGGAGGTGGGGGTTCCATCTGGTTCTGGATCTTTCTTGAAGGTGAGGTTGAAGAGCATCTGGGGGTGGGCATGAGAGGAGCAGGGAGGCGAGGACGCAGTGGGGTTGGGGGCTGAGCGCCTGGAAGATCGGCTGCCCCTGCCTGAGATGGGACCGCGGGTGGGAGGCGCAGGGGTTGTGGGAGGCACTGGGGTTGTTGAGGGTGGAGGCCACGCACTGAGCTAAGATGCTAATCCACGGCAGGCAGGAATACCGAGGGAAAACAGCGGCACTTCTGGACAGAGGCCCCTTCTGAGGAGCTGCCGGCTCTAGCAACCCCACCATGGCCTGCAGGACAGCATGGCCATGGCGCCAGGCTACACAGGTCACCAGCTGAAGGCTAAATGACCTTTGACAATGTGTGTTTCTTGATTTCAAAGCAAGAAGTCACATAACCCTAATATGACTCTTCCACACCCAGCTCTCTCCCTCAGGCTGCGTGAGTGATGCGTTTATTTTAGCAGACAGCGCCATCTCGTGGTGACAGAGACTCAGTGAACCTGCTGCGGGGTCCGGGTCGGCTGGTAGCCTGAAGGCAGCCTGGTGCCCGCTAGGGGCTGAGGCCGCCTCTTCTGCTCATGGCGGCGGCCTGCCATACCCAGTTGGGTGAAGACATATTTTATCCCCAGCCCCAGCTCCGTCCCCTTCCCTCTGGAAGGGCTAATCCCCATTTTCACGGCACCATATCCTGCCCTTTCCCAGTTTGGACACTGCTGGGGGCCTCCTCCTCCCTGGGGGTTTCCACGCCAGGCTGACCATCAGCTGACTGGAAGGTTCTTCCAACGTGCAGACCTCCAGGCCCTGCAGACCGCCTGGGTCCAAGCCCCTAGAGGGGAGGCCTGGGAAGCTCCTGTTGACCAGGGTCCCAGCATCTGAACACCCCCTCCCTCCTGAGACAGCGCAGAGGAGGGAACCAGCTCCGCGGAACCCGTGGCCAGCTCCACTCAGAAATGTCTATGGGTGGGCTCCCTGGGTGGGTTTTCCCACATCTTCCACCTTCTGCCCTCAAATGCTAAGCTCCCTGGAGTGACTTTTTCCTCCTTTTTCACTCCCTATGTTCGGCACTGACCTGGCCAGAACCCTGCACACGGTAGACGGTCGGCTGACGTCACCATTGGCAGCAGGGAAGAGGCACACAGGCCCTGCCGCTGGGGGGACCCTCCCTGGGGCTGTCCGAGAAGGGAGGTCTGGGAGGCCACTCAGTCCCAGCCACAGGCAGCCCCGGGGACAGCCGTTGCGAGGGCGCGTCGCCCCGTCCACCAGCAGATCACGTGTTTTAACTCCTCCCTTTGTCTCTGGCTCTCACATTTGCCAAAGCAAGATCTAGGTTTGTTCTACTCGTGTGTGGTGCACTCTTTAGAAAGATCTTATTTTACTTCCTTGGTTTCAAGTCACCAAGCCACAAATCTTACTGATCACAGCTCAGGATGGAAGGAAACAACTCAACAGCGAATCATCAGTGAGAAAAAGAAACGTGAGATTTTACCTGCTGGAAAAGTCAGCTCGGGAATGTGAATCTGTGGGGAAGCGACCTGAGAAAGTCTGCCTTGGATGAAGTGTTAGAAAGCAGGAAGGATCCCAGCAGCCAGAGACAAGCGGTTCATGCATTTTCCCATAGACATTTTTTCTTTTTTTGAGACGGAGTCTCGCTATATCTCCCAGGCTGGAGTGCAGTGGCGCGATCTCAACTCACTGAAACCTCCGCCTCCCGGGTTCAAGCTATCCTCCTGTCTCAGCCTCCGGAGTAGCTGGGACTATAGGCATGTGCCACCTCACCTGGCTAATATTTGTGTTTTTGGTAGAGACGGGGTTTCGCCACGTTGATCAGGCTGGTCTTGAACTCCTGACCTCAAGTGGTCCAGCCGCCTTGGCCTCCCAAAGTGCTGGGATCACAGGCGTGCACCACCGCGCCCAGCCCATTTTCCCACAGACATTTTAACTCTCCTGTGGACACGCTGCCTGCCCAGGCTCTGCAACCCCATCTTGCCTGGATCACACAGCCCTCTTGCCCGGGGCTGAGACCCTGGCCCGCATGAGTTTGTGTTCAGGCTGAAGATGGCCTGACCCTTGCTGAATGGGGAATGTCTTTCTGCACACTTTGCCATATGTATGTGCTCTGACTTTAAGACTCAAGGCCGGAGAGATCCTCTTTCCAAGCACGTGGGGAAGACTCCCTTCTCCCTGGGTTCATCTACAGGGAGGACGTCATCTAGCAGTGACACATGACGGGATGACCATGTCCTACGCAGCCTGGAGGGGAGCGGGGCACTGAGCAGGGGTCCGGCATGGTGTTTGTTTTGTTTTGTCTTTTTTGCTTCAAGACAATTGGCAGAAGGAGATATTTCTGTCATTTCTTCTAGTGACCAGCCCCCTGAGGCAGAGGGCAGAGGGCAGAGGGCAGAGGCCTCGCCAAGGGCTGCGGTGAGCAGGTGACCACACCTGTGCCTAACCCAGAAGCCCAGGTTTCCGGACTGTCCTACGTCACTTTCCACCCCCAGAATCACTCACTGCCTTTTGAGTAACGCCTCATTTTACACGTTGGCCAGCACAGAAGTCAGGATGGGATGACGGTGAGCACGGGAGTCAGGATGGGATGACGGTGAGGACGGGAGTCAGGATGGGATGACGGTGAGGACGGGAGTCAGGATGGGATGACGGTGAGGGCGGGAGTCAGGATGGGATGACGGTGAGGGCGGGAGTCAGGATGGGATGACGCTGAGGGCGGGAGTCAGGATGGGATGACGGTGAGGGCGGGACTCAGGATGGGATGACGGTGAGGGCGGGACTCAGGATGGGATGACGGTGAGGGCGGGACTCAGGATGGGATGACGGTGAGGGCGGGACTCAGGATGGGATCACGGTGAGGGCGGGAGTCAGGATGGGATCACGGTGAGGGCGGGAGTCAGGATGGGATCACGGTGAGGGCGGGAGTCAGGATGGGATCACAGTGAGGACTGGGGTCCACTGAAGGGAACTTCTCTGATGTCTGAATTCTCAAGAGAACGTCAGATCCCAATTGAAGTGCTGGAGAGCACAACGGCTAGAAGGACATTCTGACTTCAATGGCTCGTCCCAGGTTTAAGATGCCAAACACATTTCCAGCTATGTGCAAAGCTGAATTGAGAGCGTTTGGGGAGAAGTGAAAGCGATGAGTCTGAGGGGGCTAGAGCTTTCCTTCTCTATTGTTCCTGGAAATAAAGACGGAGCCGGCCACGTCCCCCAGTCCCATCCTGCTACGGAGCTCTGCAGAGCTGAGATGCCCCCAACCTCCCGTCATGGGGCCTGTGATCACGGTCTTCTCCCAAGAGACAAGGGGAGGAGAAAAATCCTAGACACTAAAATCTGTACGAATTAGCTGCTTTATGCTTTTCTCAAATTACTGTTTCTTTCCAAGAGAGAACTCCAGGAAAATTAGCTAAGAGTCTAAGGCATTCCCGACCCTATGTCGTTTTCTCTCTTTTTTGTTGCTGTTGCTGATTTTTGCATTGTTTTTATTTTTCATATATAACTACACTGCTTATCACCTGCCAGGTATTGTTGAAAGTATTTTACATACATTAAATAATTTACTCTCTATGACAACCCAAGGAGGTAGGTGTTGTTATTATCTACCTTTTACAAATGAAGAATCTGTTTTGATTTCTCCTTCATTGCTGAAGGGCATTTTTTGCTGGATGTAGGATGCTAGATTGGCTTCCCCCTCAACCACCTTTCACAAAGGGCACTTTAAAGGGGGCATTTTATTGTCTTTGTTTTTTTTGTTTTGTTTTGTTTTGTTTTGTTTTTTAAGACGGAGTCTCGCTCTATTGCCCAGGCTGGAGTGCAGTGGCGCGATCTCGGCTCACTGCAAACTCTGCCTCCCGGGTTCATGCCCTTCTCCTGCCTCAGCCTCCCAAGTAGCTAGGACTACAAGCGTCTGCCACCATGCTTGGCTAATTTTTTTGTATTTTTAGTAGAGACGGGGTTTCACCGTGTTGGCCAGGATGGTCTGGATCTCCTGACCTCGTGATCCACCTGCCTCGGCCTCCTAAAGCGCTGGGATTACAGGCATGAGCCACCACACCCGGCATTTTTTTTTTTTTTTTGGGATGGAGTCTCACTCTCTCCCCCAGGCTGGAGTGCAGTGGTGCAATCTTAGCTCACTGCAACCTCTGCCTCCCGGGTTCAAGCAATTCTCCTGCCTCAGCCTCCCAAGTAGCCGGGATTATAGGCACCCACCATCACACCCAGCTAATTTTTGTATTTTTAGTAGAGATGGGGTTTCACCATGTTGGCCAGGCTGGTCTCGAACTCCTGACCTCAAGTGATCCACCCGCCTCTGCCTCCCAAAGTGCTGGAATTACAGGTGTGAGCCACCGCGCCCAGTTGCCTTTGTTTGTTTTAAAAATGTCTATGCAGGTTACAAGCAGAGCAGGGACAGGTTGCCAGGTCAGACACACACTTACATGGCTGTTGAGTAAACCGCTTTTGTGTGATGTGATTCCTTCGCTTTTTTGGAGGTTTTCAATCGCCATTTCAAGCTAAAGAAAATGTGTGCAGAAACAAAACAAAACAAAATGAAAAAAAAAAAAAAAGGAAATCAGATGGTTAGCATCAGCCAAGATTTGTTTTTATTAATATCCAAATAATGATTCGAGCTCCTACAAAATAAAAAGGAGGCTCCACGCAGGCAGGGCGGTGGGGGTGAGTTAAATTGTGCGTGAAAGCTGAGGCAGGGAGTATTGCTTTGCACACGTAGATAAGCCCGAGAGCCTGTCTGACAGAAGCAGCAGCAATCGTGTGGTAAAAACTTGCTACTGAATTTTTACCTGGCATATGTGTGTGCACATCATAACATTAATATGCAGCTGCTGCATCCATTCCAGTGTCTGTCAAGCCAGCCTCATAGTCACCTGCTCCTCTCCCCACGCCACATCGATGGGGAACCAGAACGAAAGCAAGGGCAGATGGCAGCCTTGACTCCCCAGCCAGGCCGTCTTGTTGCAAAGCCCAGGGTCTCCCCGCTGCTACCAACGAGGCCAAAGACTCAGACCCTGCCACCAGGAGGCCATAGGATCCAGGGCCACTGGACACTGTCTGGCGAGTTATTTATCTAGTGGGAGCTGTGCGAAGAAGGTTTTTGGAGAAGAGAAAAGAGTTTTGGAAGAAAGAGTTGGGGAGCTAACGGTAGAAATTCCTGGAGGAGGGATTCCTGAGTTGGATCCTGAAGGACCTGATGGAGGTGGGGAGGGAGGTGGGTGGCAGGTCCATGCAAAGGAGGAGGCACCCAGATGTGCGTGGCCGCCAAGGCATTCCCACACATTTGGTCTGTCCTAGACTCGCACACGGAAAACGGCGATGTAAAATCTGCTGCAGCCCACCGCGACGACCAGAGGACTGAAGTGGAAGGAAATGAACCTGAAGTATATGCTTCCTTTCCTAAAACACCCAGGGAGGCCAAAGACTTGACAGTTCTGCAAAGAGCAGGTTGAGTGTGTATTTCTGAGAGCAGGCTCCCGGAGCTGAGTTCAAGAGCGAGAGGCTAACTGCTTCTCCCACGGTCTCTGACCACTGTGGTTCTGCCTCCTCTCATTAGCGACCCTTGCTTCAAGCCAAGGAGGACGTCAGGGTCGCCTTTAAGAAGTGCAGAAGGTACAGTGGAGGACCAGGGGAAAGCAGGATGGTGAGACCTCCCCCACCCATCGGCCTCAAGGCGCAGGCGATGAGAAGGCAGTCGCCACCTCTATGATAGAAAGAAAAGACACATGCCACCCTCATGTCTTGGGGCCATTCTGATTTGCAGCTTGGGCAGGCAGGTGAGTACCGCCCGGTGGCACCTTCCCTGTGGGACACCGCTGACCTGTGGGTGCTGGGAGAGCAGAGTGCATGACCTCTGGAAGTCTGCCCTCATCTCAGGGGGCCTTGTCCAGTGCCCAGCAGACTCGGAAGGAGAAGAAAACACTGTCTCTCCAACACAGTGGGTCTCAATCATTTGGTCTAGTAAAAAACACACTCTTACAAAATTTTGAGATTTCGCTGCCTCCCCTGAAAAAGAGCTTTTTTTTTTTTTTTTTTTTTTTCCTTCCTTGAGACAGACTCTTGCGCTGTTTCCCAGCTGGAGTGCAATGATGTGATCTCGGCTCACTGCCACCTCTGCCTCTCAGGCTCCAGTGATTCTCATGCCTCAGCTTCCCAAGTAGCTGGGGTTACAGGCGTGTGCCACCACACCCAGCTAATTTCTGTATTTTTTGGCAGACATGGGGTTTCTCTATGTTGGCCAAGCTGGTCTTGAACTCCTGGCCTCAACTGAACCGCCCGCCTTGGCCTCCCAAAGTTCTGAGATTACAGGTATGAGCTACCACACACCGCCTGCTTTTGTTTTTAAAAGTTAAATCTATTATTTCCCTTATTAGAAATCAAAATAGATAATTTTTTTTTTTTTTTTTTTTTTTTTTTTTGAGACGGAGTCTCGCTGTGCTCCCAGGCTGGAGTGCAGTGGCGTGATCTCGGCTCACTGCAAGCTCCGCCTCCCGGGTTCACGCCATTCTCCCGCCTCAGCCTCCCAAGTAGCTGAGACTACAGGCGCCCACCACCACGCCCGGCTAGTTTTTTTTTGTATTTTTAGTAGAGACGGGGTTTCACCATGTTAGCCAGGATAGTCTCGATCTCCTGACCTCGTGATCCACCCGCCTCGGCCTCCCAAAGTGCTGGGATTACAGGCTTGAGCCACCGCGCCCGGCCTAAAATAGATAATTTTTAAAAAGATGTATTAATTCATTAAAAAATAATAAACCCATTATAGGTTAACACTTAAAGAATAGGTACACTTTCCAAATTAAAAAAAAAAACAACCCAAAATGAGAAGAGCGGAATGATTCTACGTCTTCACAAGTCTGTGGAGTGTGTGGCTTACAGAAGACAGCTCTGCACATCTGCTTCTGGATCTCCGTCTATTGTATACTGTTTTAGCTGAAGTACATTGAAAAAACTTGGCCTCACACAGATATATACTTGGAAAAGGAGCACTGTTTTAATAGCCTTTTCAGATAATTGTGGATATTTTTACTTGATACTATAGCAACACTTGACAACTGGTAATTTCTTAAAGGTTAGCTGCAATGTGGAATCTGAAACCATATCAACGAGCTTTTCATACTTAGTAACATTGAAATCCATTAATCTTGAGCTGACATCCATGACAATGACAGAGTAAGGAACTCCAAAACCCATCCCTTCACAAAAGCAGTGAAAACATGGGCAAACATCGTCAGAATCAACTTTATCAGAACTCTGCAAATGAATTAAAAGATTATGGCAAACAGGTGAAACCTTAAGAAAAAAAAAAAAAAAGATAAAACTTGGCATTTAAGGAAATCTCCATCAAATCACTAGTTGACCACTGAGGTAACCGAATAGAGATTTTGGCCGGGTGTGGGGGCTCACGCCTGTAATCCCAGCACTTTGGGAGGCTGAGGCACGTGGATTGCTTGAGGCCAGGAGTTCAAGACCAGCCTGGCTAACATGATGAAACTCTGTCTCTACTAAAAAATATGAAGAAGGCCGGGCGCAGTGGCTCAAGCCTGTAATCCCAGCACTTTGGGAGGCCGAGATGGGCGGATCACGAGGTCAGGAGATCGAGACCATCCTGGCTAACCCGGTGAAACCCCGTCTCTACTAAAAAATACAAAAAACTAGCCGGGCGAGGTGGTGGGCGCCTGTAGTCCCAGCTACTCGGGAGGCTGAGGCAGGAGAATGGCGTAAACCCGGGAGGCGGAGCTTGCAGTGAACTGAGATCCGGTCACTGCACTCCAGCCTGGGCGACAGAGCGAGACTCCGTCTCAAAAAAAAAAAAAAAAAAAAATATGAAGAAAAATTAGGTGGGTGTGGTGGCACACACCTGTAATCCCAGCTACTGGGGAGGCTGAGGCAGGAGGATTGCTTGAACCCAGGAAGTGGAGATTGCAGTGAGCCAAGATCACACCACTGCACTCCAGCCTGGGCAACAAAGTGAGACTGTCTTAAAAAAAAAAAAAAAGCAGATTTTACAAAATTAGTTCAGAAAGGTCATGAAACAATCAACAACACCTATAAGCAGCAACAGCAAACTGCGGGGAGGACAGAAGAATCCGATATTCAGAGTCACCATGTTACACTATTCAAAATATCCACTTTTCCACAAAAATTATGAGGCATGCAAGAAAACAAGAAAGTATGGCCCATATGTAGAAATAAATAAATAGGACTATCCCTGAGAAAATCTAGCCTTTGGACTTATGAAACAAAGAGTTTAAATCAACTATATAAAATATACTTAAAGAGTTAAAGGAAATCATGTACAAAGCACTATAAAAAACCATGACATGCGGGCGTGGTGGCTCACACCTGTAATCCCAGCACTTTGGGAGGGTGAATTGGGTGGATCACTTGAAGTCAGGAGTTCAGGGACCAGCCTGGCCAACATGGTGAAACCCTGTCTCTACTAAAAATACAAAAATTAGCTAGGCATGGTGGTAGGCATCTGTAATTCCAGCTACTTGAAAGGCTGAGGCCTGAGAATTGCTTGAGCCCAGGAGGCAGGGTTTGTAGTGAGCTGAGATCACACCACTGTACTCCAACCTGGGTGACAGAGTGAGATTCCATATCAAAACAGAAACAGAAACAAAAACGAAACAACAATAACAAAAAACACATGAGAGTGATGTTTCACCAGTAGAGAATATCAACAAGAAGATAGAAATTGTAAAAAGGAACCAAATAAAATTTCTGGAGTTTAAAGTATAACAGCTGGAATGAAAAATTCAACAGCAGATTTGAGCAGGCAGAAAAAAAGAATCAGGGAACTTGAAGACAGGTCAATTGAGATTACCCAGTCTGAGGAGCGGAAAGAAAAAAGAAGAAAAATGAGCTGAGCCTAAGAAACTTGTGGGACACCACCAAGCTTACCAACAAACACATAATAGGAGTCCCAGAAGGAGAAGAGAGGGAGAAAGTGGTAAAGTATATTTGAATAAGTGATGGCTGAAAACTTCCCACATTTGATGAAAGACATGAATCTACACACTCAAAAACCTCAACAAACTTTAAGTGGTATAAATGCAAAGAAATCCACACCAAAGACACATTATAATCGAACTGTTGAAAGGCAAAGACAAAGAGAGAATCCTAGAAGCAGTAAGAGAGAAGTGGCATCACAAACAGAGAATCCAGAATATGAGTAATGGCTGATTTCTCAACAGAAAGCATGGAGGCCAGAGGGCAGTGAAATGACTTCGTCAAAGTGCCAAAAAGTGGAAAAACCCAGAAGTCAATGAGCAGATGAATGGATAAACAAAATGTGGTCCATCCATACAATGGAATAGTATTTAGCCACAAAAAAATAAGGTTCTGACACATGCTACAACATGGATGAGCCTCATACAAAAGACTATATATTGTATAATTCCTTTTACATAAAATATGTAGAATTGGCAAATCCCTAGAGACAGAAAGCAGATTAGTGGCTGTCAGGAGATGGAGGAAGGGACAATGGAGAGTGGCTTCTAATGGGGCTGGGGTTTCCTTTCAGGGTGATGACAATGTTCTGGAACTAGATAATGGTGGTGATTGTATGATACTGTGAATGTGTTAAACGCCACTGAATTGTCCACTTTAAAATGGTGAATTTTATGTTACATACATTCTATCTCAATAAAAAATATACATATAACTAATTTCAAAAAGTAATTTTAGTCTCCCTTGAAACTTGAATGAGTATTTTACTAATGGGCATGGTTTTGTAACATCATATATTGGTCACTTGGAAAATATGAGTTTACTGAGTTTGCAGATCTTCCAAACATTGCCACATTTCATTAAATAGTGTGAATAAATCACATTCATTAATGTCACCACCAACCTCATCAGAAAAGTCATCAACTTTTGGGAAGCTGTCAGGTTCCTGGTTGGCAGACACAACTCCAAAATTTTCATTTCTTTGTTTGAAAACTTGAATTTTATCATTGGCAACAAAAACGTGCCAGCTGTTTTTCTTAATATGTCAGGCTTTGTTTATTTTTGAAAACATGTCTGCCAAATACCTGAGTCTGAGTAATCACAGTTTGTCATTCTGTCAAGCAGAAATGGACTTTTAGGAAAACAATGGCTAGTTCTGCCCACACATCAATCAAGCACACACAGGTTTTTCTGGGAGGTGGTCATTGTACTCTGATGGACTTCCCATCTCATCACACACACAATACTAAAGAGATGTGTGCTCAAGAGTTGAAATTTAATAAAATTAATATTTTTTACTGCTTCATCAAGGACATTCTTAAATGAAACTAGTATTTCCCTTCTTTCTCCCCCATCCCCTCCTTTTTTTTTGAGATGGAGTCTCACTCTGTTGCCCAGGCTGGAGTGCAGTGGTGTGATCTTGGCTCACTGCAACCTTCACCACCCAGGTTCAAGCGATTCTCCTGCCTCGGCCTCCTAGGCACCTGGGATTACAGGTGCCCGCCACCATGCTCAGATCATTTTTGTATTTTTAGTAGAGGTGGGGTTTCACCATGTTGGCCAGGCTGGTCTTGAACTCCCGACCTCAAGTGATCCACCCGCCTTGGCCTCCCAAAGTGCTGGGGTTACAGGTGTGAGCCACTACACCCAGCCTCTTTCTCTGCTCTCTTAAAAACATTTTTTAGAATGTGAGCATGTGGTGGTGAAAAATACAGTGACTTCTAGGACAGTTTGATGCCCCTGCGTTCTTTTTTTAAAAAGAGGTGGGGTCTCTCTCTGCTGCCCTGGCTGGAGTGCAGTGGCATGATCATAGTTCATTTCCTGGAGCTAGAAGTGGCCATGGTGTGGGGAGGGAGAGGTGGTCATTCCCCCAAAACCCAAACGTGGAGACACAAGACAGAGAAGGACACTCCTAAACCTGCTGTGGTTAATTCACCCTCTGTTCTAAAACAGAACTTAGACATGTTACCATAGAAGGAGCTAATTAAAGATAAAATGCTGACAACCCTTTGGGGTCTTTATAAAGAATGCAGATTGTTTTTATTTTACTATTATTATTATTTTTTGAGATGGAGTCTTGCTCTGTCGCCAGGCTGGAGTGCAGTGGCACGATCTTGGCTCACTGCAACCTCTGCCTTCTGGGTTCAAGTGATTCCCCTGCCTCAGCCTTCTGGGTAGCTGGGACTACAGGTGTGTGCCACCATGCCCAGCTAGTTTTTTTGTGTGTTTTAGTAGAGATGGGGTTTCACCAGGTTGGCCAGGATGTTCTCCATCTCCTGACCTTGTGATTCACCCACCTCGCCCTCCCAAAGTGTTGGATTACAGGTATAAGCCACTGTGCCTGGCCCAAGAATGCAGATTTTTTTTTGTTTGTTTGTTTGGTTTTGAGAAGAAGTCTCGCTCTGTCCCCCAGGCTGCAGTGCAGTGGTGCGATCTCAGCTCACTGCAAGCTCTGCCTCCCATGTTCATGCCATTCTCCTGCCTCAGCCTCCCGAGTACCTGGCATAACAGGCGCCCGCCACCACACCCGGCTAATTTTTTGTATTTTTAGTAGAGATGGGGTTTCACCGTGTTAGCCAGGGATGGTCTCAATTTCCTGACCTCATGATCCGCCCGCCTCAGCCTCCCAAAGTGCTGGGGTGACCGGTGTGAGCCACCGCGCCCAGCAGGACCGATTCTTATAGAGCCACTGCACACTCTTAACTTCAACACTCTTAACTAATCCACGGACTTTATAGAATATGATCCATTTTCTCACTAATGTCCTTCCTCTGGACCAGGACCAAGTCTGGAATCACATACTGTGATCATTTTGCATACGGTGCCATAAAAGAAAATAGGAAAATAAGACACGGGTCAACACCCAAGAGATCCATCGGTAGCTAATTGATTATTAGATCAATAATCCATTTGTCCATGGTTGTCTTAACACCTTATCAAGTGAGGTTATGTCACTTCAGACAAAGAAGGATGACTTATCTGGTAAATCAATTGAAATGCTTCAGAATAAGTGAAAAATAGTGCTTTTTAGTATGACAGTCTTTAATCATGTCACTACAGGCAAATCAGAGACTAAAACTTCAGACATATCTTTCAAAGGGGTACTTGTAAGTGTAAACCTGGGTACTTTTCCCACCTTTGCGGAAAAAAAAAAACCCAACCAAAACAAAACCTTATAAAACCAGCTTCAAAAGTGATATTATCACACACTTGCCACAACCCATACAACGCACACCACCAAGAGAGAACCCTACACCAAGAGAGAAGGGGAGTGTAGTCTACAATAATGCATCAACATTGGATCATCAGCTGCAACAAATGTAACAAACTAACAACTTCCAACTGCACTAAAAAGGGAACTCTACGAAATTAAAAAGCGGTGATAAATGTCATAGTGAGAGGAAAAGCAGATGTGCCATTGTCAAAATTCCTTTATCAAACAGTATCTTGAGTGTGGGAATGTCAAAGGCAGGCAGTGGGAAGAGCGATTATCATCACGTGTGTTGGCTGGCAAATAATTCGCCCTGATCATTGGACAAAAAACTCTGCTATGCAGGGGCTGAGCAGACTTCTGGTAGATGGGAGGAGTACCCAAGTGATTTATTTTTATTTATTTATTTAGAGACAGGGTCTTGCTCTGTCACCCAGGCTGAAGTGCAGTGGCACCATCATGGCTCACTGCAGCCTCAACCTCCCCCAGCTCAGGTGATCCTCCTCCCTCAGCCTCCTTAGTAGCTGAGACTACAGACACACACAGCTAATTTTTTTTTTTTTTTTTGAGATGGAGTCTGGCTCTGTCACCAGGCTGGAGTGCAGTGGCACGATCTTGGCTCATTGCAACCTCCACCTCCCGGGTTCAAGTGATTCTCCTGCCTCAGCCTCCTGAGTAGCTGGGACTACAGGTGTGTGCCACCACACTCCACTAATTTTCATATTTTTAGTAGAGATGGGGTTTCACCATGTTGGCCAAGAGTGTCTCCATCTCTTGATCTCGTGATCCCCCGCCTCAGCCTCCCAAAGTGCTGGGATCACAGGCATGACCACCATACCCGGCCCAATTTTTAAGTTTTTTGTAGTGATGGGGTCTCACTATGTTGCCTAAGCTAGTCTTAAACTCCTGGGCTCAAGTCATCCTCCCACCTTAGCTTTCCAAAGTGCTGGGATTACAGGCATGAGCCACTGTGCCCAGGTGACTTTTCATTCTACATCTTCACTGAAGAGCCAGGCTACAGAAGAAGAGATGGGTGTGACTGATGGTTCTGTCGCGAGCTGTGCTGCTGCGTGGAGGAGCCACCTCCACGGGCCGCCAGGGAGGGCGCTCTCTGAACCTCGTCTAGTTCTGAGGGCTGCCTCACGGGAGAGCTGTTCTTTGCTCAGACAGACACTTGTTTAATTTACCGAAAGTTTCTCTTTTAATGGTATTCTGTGTGGTGTATCATGAGACACCTTTCTTGGGTAAAAAGAAAGCTGTCAAAGGCAGAATATTTAGCTTGTTAAACTAATAAAATACAGCAGGACATTTTAACGTCAGCTACAATTAAAATCCACTAGACTTTTTTTATCTTCTGCTGTATTAGTCAGATTTAAACTAATAAAATGAGAAAAGATTCATTAAAGTATGAGAACAATTTTGAAAACGATAAAAACTGGGTAGGCCTTTTTTCTTCATCAGGGCCTACAGTGTGACCCTCAGAGGCTGTGTGTTTTCACAGCACGGCCTCATGTAGCCCTGGGTCTTGCGGGAGGAAGGGCCCACTGAGGGCAGCTCCCAGGGTGGAGGAGTCTCTTTCTTGTTCCCCCTCGAGTGACCGTCAGCACCCCCTGGACACAACCCAAGGGGTAAAAAAGGAGGCTCCACTTGGGCAGAAAGGACAAGAATAAAACTCTCACTTTAGTGTCCCTGCTCCATGTAGTGAAAAAAAACACAATAGAAAATGCGTGGATCAAAAATTCACCATTTGGGCAATTAACTTTTAAGATTTATAATACGGATGACATTTTAACTGGAAATAAATACTCGAGAAAATTGGTCACCAAGAGTCTGGAATCACTCGTCGAGGCTGTAAGTGAGGACTTGCTTCAGCCTTCATGCTCTGTCTTTAGGACTAAGCGATAGTCCCAAGAAACAAAACTCTGACATGAACAAACTGGTAGACATCAAATGTCGGGTCCAGCAGTCGTATTTCTGTTGCAATTTCAGGGCCATTGTTGTTCTTGGCTCTCGGAAAGTCTCTCGAATTTCCGTGGCATCCTTGTTGGATGTTCTCATGCCAACAACAAGCCAATAAACACCAGAGCAGTCAGAAGCCAGGAATCAGATTCCTATCCAAGATGATGACTTCCCCAGAGCTTGGTGGGGTGTGTGTGTGTGTGTGTGTGAGAAAACATAGGCCGTTCACGGATTTCTAATTGATTTAATAATTCGATTTTTCCAGAGAAATCCAGATAACAAACCACAGTTCCAGGGTGGTGGTCCAGGGTCTGAGGAGCATGTTTGCTGCAACGAGGTAATTCTGAAACCACAGAGAACATTGCTGTTTCTCAGTAAATTTGTCACTTGCAATCCCAGTCTATTTTACTGTTATAAGTTGATGTAGTTTGCTAAGTCAAATATGCCACATTTGTGACAATTACTGTAGTCTGTGAGGAAAGCTTTCTGATCCATAACAACTAAACCTAGTTCCACCCAGCCAATCCCATGGGGGAGAAGTATGTCTGGTCTGCCCGAGCTGCCTGGCCTGGGGTGCTAATGGCACCGAGGCACTAAGTGGCTAGGGGTAGAAGCAGCAGACACTACCCTATAATTTCACAGCCTCTAGAAAGAAGACTCTTCCCGAGAAGAGAGGGAGGAGGCGTGGGGCACTATGCCTGTCCCCAGAGCCAGGGCCTGGGGGTCACTCTGGACATAGGAAGAGAGAGGACAGCAAGATTCATGGGCCTCTCTGATGCCAGGGTGACTCCAAAACACACCAGAACCAAAACCAAACAAACAAAAAAACAGAGACAAGGCTAGACCATCACCTTCTATCTCAGGAGATTAGCCTTACACCAAAAAAGAAGTTATTGTGTAATTGAAAGTCAATCAATGCAATCCATTATATCAACACCCTAATGAAGAAAAAAATATGCTTACATAAATTTAAAAAAAAACCCATTTGGCAGAATTCAACATCTATTTATAATAGAGACTTCCAGAAAACTAGAAAAAGAAAGGAACTTCCTCAATCTGAAAAAGGGCATCTGTGAAAAACCTACAGCTAACATCACATACTTAGCAGTGAAGTACTGAAGGCTTTTCCCTTAAGATTGGGAAAAAGGCAAGGATGACCATTCTTGCCACCCCTGTTTTCAACAGTTCACTGCAAGTCCTAGCCAGTACAAAAAGGCAAGAAAAAGAAATGAAATTTCTTTTTGTTCATACTGGAAAGAAAGAAAAAAGTGGTTATATTTGCAGGCAACCAGAAGCTCCTAGAACTAAAAAGTGAGTTCAGCAAGATTACAGGATACAAGATAAACAGTCAAAAATCAACCATTTTTAAATCCTAGAAATGAACAGTTAGAAACATAAATTTAAAGATCAATGCCAAGAAAACCCACAATGCCATTTACAATAGCTCTCCAAACATGAAATACTTTGATATAAATCTAACAAAACATGTACAGAATTTTGTATAAGTTACAAAATGCTGATGAAAGAAATAAAAAATCTAAACAAATGGAGAAAACATACCATGGTCATGGATTGGAAGCCTCAACATGGTAAAGGTGGGAATTCTCCCCACATTGGTTTAGTGCAAATTAATCAAAATCTCAGTAGATTTTTTTGTAGATACAGATAAATTTATCTAAACTTATACAGAAACTTTGAGTTTCTATAAATAGCCAATACAATACTGAAGAATAAAGTGGGAGGAACCATTCTATTCAAGTTTAGACTTACTATAAAGCTATAGTAATTAAGTCTATGCTATTTGTAAAGGGATAGGCAGACAGACCAATGGAATGGAATAGGACACTCTGAAATAAACCCGACTGATTTTTGACAAAAGTGTTAAAGCAACCCAACGGAGAAAGGGTAGTCTTTTTTAACAAACGAGGCTAGAATAGCATGTTGTTTCATATGCAAAAAAAAACAAAAACAAAAACCTCAACTTAAACCTTATATCTTATACAAATGTTAACTTGACAGGAAACAGATCTAAATGTAAAATGTAAAACTATGATCAGGTGCGGTGGCTCATGCTTGTAATCCCAGCACTTTGGGAGGCTAAGGTGAGTGGATCACTTGAGGTCAGGCGTTTGAGACCAGCCTGGCCAACACGGTGAAACGCTGTCTGTACTGAAAATACAAAAATTAGCCAGGTGTGATGGTGTGCACCTGTAGTCCCAGCTACTTGGGAGGCTGAGGCAGGAGAATCGCTTGAACTCAGGAGGCGGAGGTTGCAGTGAGCCGAGATGCACTGCACTCCAGCCTGGGAGACAGAGCAAAACTCTGTCTCAAAAAAAAAAAAAAAAAAAAAGAAAAGAAAAGAAAAGAAAAGAAAAAGAAAAAGAAAAAGAAAAAAAAAAAACCAACCCAAAACAAAAGTAAAACTATAACACTTTTCAAAGGAAACAGGAGAAAATCTTCATGATGTGCAAATAGGCAAAGAGTTCTTAGACGTGACATCGAAAGCATGAGCCACAAAAGAAAACCTGATAAACTGGATTTGATCAAAATTAAATTTTTTTTTCTCTGCAAAGGACACTCTCTAGAGAATGGAAAGACACACTAAAGACCAGAGAAAATATTTGCAAGTCACATGTCTGACAGGAGACTTGTATCCAGAATATATAAAGAATTCTCAAAAACTCAACCATAAGAAAACAACCAACCTAGTTAAAAAAGAAGCAAATGACTTGAAGTGACACTGACCACAGCATCTACACTCACAGGAAAAGCTGCTTACCATCATTAGCTATAAAGAACATGCAAGTTGCAACCACAATGAGGTACCACCACACATTTATTAGAATGGCCAATACCAACAGCACCAGGAGCATCAAATGCTGCTGACGGAGCTGAGCAAGAGGAACTCTTGTATGTTGCTGGTGGAAATGCAAAATGGTGCAACCACTTGGGAAACTGGTGGTTTCTGATCAAGTTAAACATACACTTTCTGTATGAGCCAGCAGCAATTCCACTTGTAGGTATATATCCAAAAGAAAGAAAACATACATCCTTACAAAAGCTTGCATGTGAAATTTAAGGCTTCTTTATTCATAATCGTCCCAAATTGGAAACCATCCAAATGGCCCTCAACTAGTGAATGAATAAACAAACTGTAGCGTAATAGAATATTACTCAGTAACAAAAAAAAAAAAAAAAAAAAAAAAGCAACTTGGATTCATGCAACAACTTGACTGAATCTCAAAGGCACCAGAATGAGTACAAGAAGCCAGTCTCAAAAGGTCACAATCTGTATGATTCCATTTATACACCACGCTGGTAAAGATGAAACTACAGCAATAGGGAACAGATCGGCGGTCGCCAAGGGTTGGGGATGGGGGGAGGTTGTGACTGTTAAGAAATGCCCCGAGGGGGTTTTCAGGGCATTGCACAGTTCTGTGTCCTGATGGTACACAAATCTACCCATGTCGAAACTCACAGGGCTGTACACCAAAAAGTCGATTTTACTTTGTGTTAATTTAAGAAGGAAAATACATGAGAAGTTAATATGGGAAATCGAGTTGTAAATGTGGAGACTTTGGAAGAGCAGGTAAGTAGTGACCGTGCATGGGGGCACGGCAGTGAGAATCGCCAGAGGCTGCAGGGAGACTTCCCCTGCTGCATTCAGTGCAGGCGTCTCGTGGATGGATCGATCCACGCCTCTCAGAGCTTGATATTAACAATGATAACAATCATGACAACAGCAAAGGCGGCTGCAGCATCCACCAGTGGAGAGATGCTTGATTCATTCCCTTTTCACAAATAGCCCATGACGCATGACTTGTCCTCCTCTTGATACCAATGGCCAACTGAAGTTCAAAGAACTCTGCAGGCCAGCCTAGGGTTGCATGGCCCATCTGACGCTGGCCCGACTCCACCGTGGGGCCGCCTGGGCCCAGAGCAGACGACAGGCCTCTGGCTGCCTCTTACTCACCGTCCCTGCCGCCGCTGCTGCGAGAATACTCATGGCCTACCCTGCTGGTCCCAAGAGCCTCCTACATACCGTGGCTGGCGATGACCGGGAGGTGTGGGCCAGGGAGTGTCTGGTGCTGTCCATCCCCCCATGGATGAGATAGGCTCCCGTGCTGGAGACGATGGGGCTCCCCCCGACATCCATGGTGATGCCCACCATGCTGTGGGAGGGGACCGCTGGCGGGGACGAGGCTGCCACGGTCACCTGGGCACCGCCTGGGGCCTCGAAGTAAGAAGCTGCGCTGCTGGGGGCGTACATCTGAGGCTCGGGGTTGTAGGTGTAGGCCGTTCGTCTGTTAGAAAGAGAGAAGTCACGCATGGGATGCTGTCCCATTTAAATGCCTTGTCTGAGTTCATGAATATCCAGCCAAACATCATGTAAAAGCTGCAGCCCGGAGAGGCCAGACACACGGAGCAATCTGGACATGGCATATGACACTCAAACGCAGCACAAGTTCAGAGCCATCGTGTTGCAAAATCTTCAGGACCACAGGCTGACTCATCGAAAACTGACCCCTAAAAAATTCTAGGTCAGGTGTGGTGGCTCAGGGCTGTAATCCCAGCACTTTGGGAGGCTAAGGTGGGAAAACTGCTTGAGGTCAGAAGTTTGAGACCAGCCTGGGCAACACAGAGAGAACCATCCCTACAAAAAATAAAAGTTAAGCCAGGTGTGGTGGTGCGTGCCTGTAGTCCCAACTACTCAGGAGGCTGGGGTGGGAGGACTGCCTGAGCCCAGGACTTTGAGGCTGCAGCGAGCTGTGACCGCACCATTGCACTTTAGCCTGGGCAACACAGCAAGACCCTAGCTCTTAAAAATAAATAAAAATAAAACTTAAAATTCTAAGTGGATAAATGGGTCACATGAGGGAGCTCCTGTGTGGAGATGGAGCAGTTCTGTCTTGACGGTGGGATTGTTACACAAATCTACACATGGGCTAAAAATGCACAGAAATAGACACACATGCACACACAAGGGCACACACATGAACATGCAAAGCCACATGTACTCCACATGCAAGCACACACAGAAGCATGTGCATAAAGACTGGGAGAGCTGAATAAGGCCTGCGGGCTGGTTAACAGTTTTACCCCGATGTCAATTTCCAGGGTTTTCTTTTGTTTTGTTTTTTTGAGACAGGGTCTCCTGTAGCCCAGCCTGGAGTGCAGTGGCAAAATCATAGCTCACTGCAGCCTCAGCCTCCAGAGCTCAAGTGATCCTCCTGCTTCAGCCTCGGAATACAGGCGTGCACCACCACGGTAGCTGGGATTACGGGCGTGCACCACTGCACCTGGCTGGTAGGTTTCCAGGTTTTGATATTGTCCTGCATGGTGTCACCACTGGAGCAAGCTGGGGGAAGGGTACACGAACTCTGTGTATTAATTTCAGAACTTCTTGTGGAGTCTCTGATTATTTCAAAACAAAACGTTTAAATAAATGAGATTGCATAAGAAAAAAGAATTTCTAAGTGATAACAATAATTCATCTAATCTTCCTTTAACATCTGGATTAAAGAAGTGACTATGTCGTTCAGACCGAAAATATGAAGTTTTACTTGAGTAATGCAGCTGTGGTCAGGAGTGGCCTTCCCTTATCGGTGAGTAAGGTTTGTGATGTGTCCTAGGGGCAGGCCCTCTGGGTGGCAGGAAGGACCCCTTTGACCTCTCGGAGGCGTGCACTCCTGTACCCTAACCCTAACCCAGGGGGACGTCTATAACTCTGTAGTACAATATCAAAACCAAGACCGTGACCTTGGTAGGACCTACAGACCTTGCTCCAATGTCACTGGTGTTGCATGCACTTATTGTGTTTCTGTGTGTTTCGTAACCTTCAACATCATGCTTTAGAGAATCGTATAACTCCACCAATCACAACCCTGAAGCCATAGCCAGGTTCTCGTGCACAGCCCCTGCACTTGTGAGGGGAGCATCCCGGCCAAACAGAAACAGACAAGCAGGTGAAAGGAGCCACATCTAAAGTAAAGTGAGCTGCAGGGGAGATGCATACTTTCCTGCCCAAGCATCACACAGTTACAGAGCAGAAAACTCCAGCGGCATTGCAACACGGAAAGTCAAGTTCTATCAACATTACACAAAGCTAGAGTTCAACAGAGGCGGGGGAAAAACACACAGAGGTGGATGGTTTCTGGATCTCAAAGACTGACTTCACAATGAAGAGTTAGGATTAGCCTTTTTTTTTTTTTTTAACCCCCAAGACTATCTTTTCTAAAAGTAAAAAGTACAAAAGTCTGTGATTTCTGAAATCTCCACAGGGTTATGATGTCCTAATCCCTCACCCCCCACCCTGCTCCCTTTTTTTTGGACAGGGTCTCGCTCTATCAGTCCGGCATGATCATAGCTCACTGCAGCCTCCAACTCCTGGGCTCATGCGATCCTCCCACCTTGGCCTCCCGACTAGCTGGGAGGGACTCTAGGCACTCGTCACCATGTCTGGCTAATTTTAAAATTTTTTGTAGAGATGTTGCCCAGGTTTCTAATAGTGTTTTAATAGTATTTAGTGAACACATCACCAAAAGCATAAGGGAGAGGAATTTGTTCAATGCCTCCCCAGGTGGCAAAGGCTGGAGTCAGGGAGAGGGTTCTGGGTGTGGCCTGCGGGAGAAGCACGCACATGGCTCCATTCGTGTAGACGGCGTCTCCCCCTTCCACGTACTGCACCTGGGCAGGATACACGTGCTGCGCTGGCTGCACCTGAAACATGGGATATGCTGTGTTACTGCCCGTCGCGCCCTCATTTGTTGCCTGCAGATTATTCAAGCTAGACGTGTCTTCTATTGCCTTTATGAACATTTAGTACCAAATGACAATGTTCCCGCCCACAGTCGGCACGCCTAGAAAGACACTGAGGAGACAGTAATGTACAGACGACATATTCCAAACGGGCCCACACAGTTCAGGGAGCTGCGACTGATCCCCAGAGCTCTGCTAGCGTGTCTGTACGCCCTGGCTCCTCTGTATACGTGGGGCGGGACCAGGAGAATGACAGCGCCCCTCCAGTGCAGTGGAAACTAGAGTTGTGGACAGAGGCCCAGCCTTGGCTCACAGGACTGTCCCTGCTTTCTGTTTTTGTTTTTTTGCGACAGGGTCTCCGTCTGTGGCTCAGGGTGGCGTGCAGGCTGCAGTGTACAGGGGGCCAAGTGGATTCGACTCTACATGGCCCCAACACCCCCTGTGGGTGGCCCTGGTGCCCCTTCAATGGCAAAGAGGAGGAGAGAGAATGTGATGGTCTGAACAGAGTGGGAAGGAGCGGCATGCCTGGGAAGATGGGGCAATGGGGGGACCCCAGCACACCCCCGCTGCCCTGTCCTCCCCTCGCTGAAACATCAGTTCAGAGCCCCAGCTGACAGGCCCTGAGGGACTCTAGCCTGAGTAGAGCAGTGGAAGCCAAATGCTTTGCACATGGGACTTCAAACTCTCACCCCAGAGGGTATCTTAGTGGCTGCCTACGTCCACCGAATTTTGGGGTGAGAAGATGGAGGGCCACAGCAGTGGGCTTGCTCGGGTGTCATGGTGTCATGGTGACCTTGTGCTTGAGGCTGCAGGATGGGGCTGACCTGCCCCTCCCAGGACCACTGAGCATGGTATGCACTTGTCCAACGCACCACCCCCAGAATCACAAGTCCTAGGGGTTAACATCTCTTGGGTGGTGCCCCCAGGGGTGGAAGTCAAAGGTCGAATTCTAGGAGACCAAGTGAAATGCAGAAGTTACAGAAAGAGCTGGGGCAGGCCCAGCACCAGAAAAGTGGTGGAAGCTTCTGGAATCATACATTAGTCTTTGTCTCCTCTCCATGGTGTCTCTGGGGAGTGCCTTGACAGATAGGAGCTAAGAGCCACTGGCCTGAGGCCCTGGGTCCACACTGGGCCTGTCTGGAGCCTTTTCCTTCCTGTGATCCCGCAACCTTCCTAGTTCTCATGGACACAGTCACCTGACAAATGCCTGTGAACACACTGCCAATCTAGGCAAGACCCTCTTGAAGAGTGGTGCATCCTCTAGGGCCTCAGGGCTCCTTTTAGGGAGGAGCCTGAGTTAACTTTAATTCAGGATTCTGCAGGGCAGAGTTGGTAAACTCTGGCCCACTGCCTGTTTTTGTAAATAAAGTTTTATTGGCACACAGCCATGCCCATTTGGTTGCGTATCATTTATGGCTGCTTTTGCAATACAATGGCGGAATTGAGTGGTTGTTCCAGAGACTGCCTGGACCACAAACCCCCCAAAATGTATAATTTGGCCTTTTCTGGAACAGTTTGCTAACCATGTTCTAGACTGCCCCCAAGCTGATGATCTGTGTTGCTACTCAGCTGGTCAGCCGTGCTTTCAAACTCTGTTCTTAGATCATTGAAATCGTCAGCAGCATTCCCTCCGTTGTGCCTGCATCCGAGGGTATGGCACTCACTAGCAGATGGCTCCTCCAGTCCAGAGCCCTTTGTTTCTGTCTGCATTTCTACCTGAGCTCCACCCACAGGCGTGGGGTGCTCACCGGCTCCCGAATGCTTGTTGAATTTCTGAATGAATGAAAGATCACCAGCTTTCTTGGCTTGTTGCAAAACTATCTGCAGTAAATGATTGTTTTCTTTTAATTGTACAGCTTCTGGAAAAGCCCTTTGGCTAAGAAACTGAAGCTTACAACAAGGAACAGCAGCCACAGAAAAGGATGCATGCTTCAGAGATTGTTCCAGATCGCCGAGTGCTAACTGCGCCCCGGTGTGCATGGTGCTGCGGTGCTTGTCATTACCTGCTGGGGTACCTGCTGAACTCTGGGGAGGGAGATCGGCTGCATCTGGGCCCCTTTGGGAGCGGAGCTGGCTGCCTGGACCAACACCCTCTAAAAGGGAAGGGAGAGAAGGCCAGTTAGACTTGTCAGAGGTCAGTGCTGAGGACACACACAGAATGTAAAAGGCTGTCTGTCTGTTCACGTGCTCTTTATTAAAACATAGGTGGGACTGATCAGAGGGGACGGTGGGGTGATGGTCAGACTTGCACACTCACACTGACCTGGGCAGACACACGGCAGGTATGTGCAGGCACACAAACAATGCACATACATACACAAGTGTGCACATACACTCACCCCAAGCACCACACCTATGCACAAATTTGTGGACACACACACACGTATACACACACACATACACAGAAGCCCATGCACCTTCACCCGCCCAGGCAGCTTTGCCTCTGTGGGTCTGTAGTCTGCAGCAAGGTGACACTGACTGTCCCTAGTACAGAGGGGACTGCTGGGGCCCTCTGGACAGCTGTCCGCATCACTGCCTGGGAGAGCACTCTGTGGCACCCCTCGCTTCTGCAGTATAGCCCGGACGTGTTTCCATTTTCTAATGAGGTTAATGAAGCCAGAGGGCTCGAGTACTGCTTCTGGCTACAGAATACTCGAGTGCAGGTGCCCTGTATCTGCGTCGCTCGCTCTCTGACCCCACTGCTCTCCGGCCTCCTAAGTCAAGTCTGCACAGTGTGACTTTGCTATTTTTCTGGGAGTACTGATTGGCCACACAAAGCTATGAAAACGGGAAGGGTCAAAGTGAACTCGTGTCGAGGGAGGAACAGGAGTGTTTTGTGTGTTTATTGAGAGCTGGGGCTTTAGGAGTCATTGGCTGCAGTGCTGTGATTTCCTGGCATGAACCGTGAATGTCACAGGTAGCAGTGACTGCCATATATACGTCACGAGGGGTGACGGGTGAGGACACACCATCCCCGGTGTTGCAGAAATGGAGCTAAGGATGAAGATGGTGCTAATAAGGACGCCAGTGCAAGGGCATTCCGATTCCAGGTGAGCTGGGTGCTGTGTGCTTGGAGAATTCACAGGGTCCTGGCAGGTCCTCAGAGAGGGACCACAGTGATGAAACCTGGGATGGACGTGGTGGCCGTGAGTGGCACTGAGACCTGTCCCCGGTGGCTGCTGCAGAGGAAGACAGAGTCCATGTAGGGCTGGGAGAGCCTGAGAGAGGGGCTTGGCAGGAAGACCTGAGGGCTGACTCCTCTTGGACACTTTCAAGTGGGCAAGGAAACATATCAATTAGGCCACAACTGCTGGCGGGGCGACGGCACCTGATCCCCACCTAAGACGGGCTTCCGAGACGCCCTCCCCACTGCCATATGTGCAAGAAATAAAAGGTAAAGATTCCTGACTATACATGCTACATCAAATAAATCGCTTCACTGATTGCCTTTTGGTTTTTGCTGAATTGAGTTTTTTTTGTTTTTTTGTTTTTTTTGAGACAGAGTTTCACTCGTGTTGTCCCTTGTTGTCCAGGCTGGATTGCAGTGGCATGATCTCGGTTCACTGCAACCTCCACCTCCCGGATTCGAGATTCTCCTGCCTCAGCCTCCCGAGTAGCTGGGATTACAGGCATGTACCACCATGCCTGGCTAATTTTCTTTTCTTAATTTTTTTGTATTTAGTAGAGACAAGGTTTTTCACCATGTTAGTCAGGCTGGTCTCAAACTCCTGACCTCAGGTGATCCACCCACCTCGGCCTCCCAAAGTGCTGGGATTACAGGCATGTGCCACCGTGCCTGGCTCTGAATTATGTGTTTTTAAACCATAATCATTTCTTTTTGCTGTGCTCCTAACTTTTAGATTCCAGATCGAGGTGTCACATGGCCACAGCGGACCTCAGCACACGTGATGAGCCTCCAGCCTGTTTTATGTGGCCAGTGCCATTCACTTGGTATTTCTGTCTTTTTTATGGCTTATTTCATTCCATGGTAGAAATCCAGGAGCAGAGAGAGCCTTAATGTGAAAATTCTCTCTCTGCAAAGTTTAAAGAATATATTCATTCAGGTGCTAGATTCCATTTTGAACCAAATCTTAAGAATTCTAACTCATCTAGGCTGGGCGTGGTGGCTCATGCCTGTAATCCCAGCACTTTGGGAGGCTGAGGCGGGCGGATCACCTGAGGTCAGGAGTTCGAGACCAGCCTGGCCAACATGGTGAAACCTTGTCTCTACTAAAAATACAAAAATTAGCCGGGCGTGGTAGTACATGCCTGTAATCCCAGCTACTCAGGAGGCTAAGACAGAAGAATCGCTTGAACCTGGAAGATTGTGCCACTGCACTCCAGCCTGGGCAACAGAGCGAGACTCCATCTCCAAAAAAATAATAAATAAATAAATAAATAAAGAATTCTAACTCATCTTTTGCCTTTTTTTTTTTTTTTTTTTTTTTAAGACGGAGTCTCGCTCTGTCACCCAGGCTGGAGTGCAGTGGCGCGATCTCCACTCACTACAAGCTCCACCGCCTCCCGGGTTCATGCCATTCTCCTGCCTCAGCCTCCCTAGAAGCTGGGACTACAGGCACCCACCACCATGCCCAGCTAATTTTTTTTTTTTTTTTTGTATTTTTAGTAGAGACAGGGTTTCACCGTGTTTGCCAGGATGGTCTCAATCTCCTGACCTCGTGATCTGCCCGCCTTGGCCTCCCAAAGTGCTGGGATTACAGGCATGAGCCACCACGCCTGGCCTTTCTTTTCTTTTTTTTATCGGTTAGGCTGGAGAGCAGTGGTATGATTATAGCTCACACTGGGCTCAAGCAATCCTTCCACCATAGCCTCCTCAGTAGCTGGGACCACAGGACGTGCACCACTATGCCTGGCTAAGTTTTTTATTTTTTATTTTTTAAAGACAAGGTCTCTATCACCCAGGCTGGAATGCAGTGTCACAATCATGGCTTACTGCAGCCTCAATCTCCCAGGCTCAGGAAATCCTCCCATCTCAGCCTTCTAAGGAGCTGGGACTACAGGTGCAGGCCACCACGCTTGGCTATTTTTTTTTTTTTTTTTAGAGAAAGGGTCTGTTTATGTTGCCCAGGTTGGTCCCAAACTCTTGGCCTCAAGTAATCTGCCAGTCTCAGCCTCCCAAAGTGCTGGGATTACAGGTGTGAGCCACCGCACCCGGCCTGCCTTCTTAATAAGGCACTTCTGTGTAAAAGAGTCATTTCCAAGTACAAGAAAACCTCTACTGAAGGCTAAGAAGAGACCAAGTAAGATTTGGGGCAGTGGTTTCTTTTCCATTCGTGACATCATTTCCTTGATGGGATCTTTTTAACAAAGATTGAAAAAGCCAAATACAGTCAAGGAAGTTGTGCCTATTTCAACAGCAGCAGCATTGGGGCTGAGAAGTCCATTCAGAAAAATACAGATTTCTCTCTCTGCAGATCCGAGCAGCCTTCAAACCCAAAGGGATCGCGTCCACGCTGTGGCCACCCTGTTGTTGCTGAGAGGCTGAGCGGCGGGCGGGCGCACATTACCTGTGGGGAGGCTGGCACAGGAGGGGCTGCCGCTGAGGGACGCAGAGCCACGGATGCTGGCGAATCCGCTCCACCCTCGGAATTCTGCATGCTCAGGTCTAAAGAAAGGCGGAGAGAGATTGGGTGGGCAAGGGTTGCAAGCACTGAAACCCCAAGAGGCAACTAACAAGTTCATGGGAGGGAAGGAGTAACCAGCTACATTCTTTGAAGTTGAAAGGCAGAGACCCTGGCGGTACTGCCTAAGTGAGGAGCTGTGGGAGCAGGCTGCACAACTGTCCCACACAAGGAGAGAGGGGCCAGAGAAAGTTTTCCAAATATAAACCCCAAAAAGAGCTCTGTCACCGCACAATGGCAGGAATTCCTCAACAGAAGGCTGGGACAATAGCTCTGTGCCCAAGTCTGAGCAGGTTGAACTATTTTGAAGGGCTCAATTGTTTACTCATTTCTCCAGCAAATCAAAAGCTCTGGGTGGGTGACTGCCATCTGGGGAGCTACTGCACCCCAAACGACAATGGGAGATACTCTAAGGCTGGGTGTCCCCACTGTGGCACCACTGACATTTGAGCTGGATACTTCTTTGCTGTTGCAGGCCCATCCTGGGCACTGCAGGGTGCTGAGCAGCCTCCCTGGCCTCCACCCCTTCCATGCCAGGAGCACTCCCCCTCCAAGCTGTGGCAATCACAGATGTGTTCAGATATTGCCAAGTGACCCCTGGGGGGCAGCGTGAGAATCACTGGCTAGCGAGAGAAAAGGTGATCGCAGAGGGAGCAAAGAAATGGTACGTTTTATCCTGGGCTGGATAAAAGCCCTCACGGATTTTGGCAGTAAGTAAAAACTGCCTTCTGTTCAAAGCCATCTTTGCCCACAAGAAAGTATAAACGTGTATTTCTTTGCTGTCAGAGGCATACATCTTTCAAAGAGGTAGTTTAAAAATTCTATATGAAACGACTCATTTAATATCGTGGCAGATAATATAAATTTGTTCCATGAAAGTGCTAAAAGTCAAACAGTCTTCACTTTTAAATAAACAATCGGCTATGTCGAGCATTTGAGACATAGTTAAGTATACACACTTAGGTAGGGAGGTGGCTTTGTGATCAGGCACACCAGTCCCCCGTCCTGGCACCAGCTCTGAGCATGTCACCCACCCAATGTGGGGTCTCCACGGCTCCTGCCTGCTTGGGGCAGTGAGGACTGAACCTCAGGCATACATCGTGGTGCACATGACATAGAACACAATAGACATTTGCTAGAACTTTTCTGTTTCTCTATCACCTCCAGAGTTTTTATCTCTTAGAACGAGTGAAAAAAAAAACTTTAAGCCTTTTAAAAACGAAAAGCCGGGCGCGGTGGCTCACGCCTGTAATCCCAGCACTTTGGGAGGCCGAGGCGGGCGGATCACGAGGTCAGGAGATCGAGACCATTCTGGTTAACACGGTGAAACCCCGTCTCTACTAAAAATAAAAAAATTAGCCGGGCGAGGTGGCGGCGCCTGTAGTCCCAGCTACTTGGGAGGCTGAGGCAGGAGAATGGCGTGAACCCGGGAGGCGGAGCTTGCAGTGAGCCGAGATCGCGCCCCTGCACTCCAGCCTGGGCAACAGAGCAAGACTCCGTCTCAAAAAAAACCCAAATGACAAAAACGAAAAGCCAAACTTATAATAGATTAAACTAATTTACCTAAGGAAAGCAGAAAGGGATGTGTGTGTTTGAATTCGAGTGTGCTGGATCAATCACATCTGTATTGTTGGGGACTATTCTCCGACCACCACCACCCCACCCCCAGTTCCCCTCCCGAATACCTTTGGTGCGACCCAGAGACCCATGGCCAGTGCCTCGGGATTTTTCTGTTCTATGTGAGCCTGACTCACTTCTTACCACTAGATGGCCCCAGAGCCACACGGTGATTGGCTGGGGCGTTAACTAAACCTTACACAGCCTGCACCTCCTACCTTCCATTCTTTCAAAAGATTGTAAATTTCCCATAGTGTATTTCCTGAGTCCTCAACTCATTCTTTCTGTGTTTGACAGACCTGACCTTTGGAATTTTTCTGTTGGAAGCTGCTTGTATTCACAGTTTCCTTTAAATGTTTAAATCAGTCATTTGCCCACCATCCACCATGCTGTTCCCATCTGAAGCCAAGTGGGTAGTGTCAGTGATACTAGAAGGAGATGATTTGACTAGACCTCTTTGTGAAAGGAGTCCACCAGTGATAAAGCGAGAAGGCTGACTTGACTAAGACTAGGTCCTTGTTCCGCAGGTGGAAATAATTTTGCTCCAAACTCCACATCTTATTTAAGTAAGAAGAGGCCGTGAGAGTGTTAATGGTGAGACCGTAGTCTGTCCACCATGGCCAGAATGCACCTTCCAGAATGCAGGTTATTCCACATCACAGGCATTTATACATGAATGTGTTCCCCTAATTTATTTTTATTATTTATTATTATTATTATTATTTTTGAGATGAAGTCTTGCTCTGTCGCCCAGCCTGGAGTGCAATGGCATGATCTTGGCTCACTGCAACCTCTGCCTCCCAGGTTCAAGTGATTCTCCCGCCTCAGCCCCTTGAATAGATGAGATTACAGGCACCCACCATCATGTCTGGCTAATTTTTGTATTTTTATAGAGACAGGGCTTCACCACGTTGGTCAGCCTGATCTCAAACTCTTGACCTCAGGTGATCTGCCTGCCTCAGCCTCCCAAAGTGCTGGGATTACAGGCATGAGCCACTGCGCCCAGCCTGTTCCCCTAATTTAACACACTATTTACCACGTGCTGTCTTATAGGTCAGACCAATGAGTCTGTGGCTTTTTGCCTGCGGGCACGCCCCAATCCACAAATGCTTGGGTGCCAGAAAGCATCAGCCTCATTATCCTGAAGGGTCAAAGGACAGAGTCCTGAATGCTGGGGTGTGGAGATTCTGGAAGAGAGAGCCACAGAAGGGGTGAGCCCCCAAATCTTCCTACAAAATACACCTGAATCTTTGGCTAAGCAACTACACCACAAAGGTGTGGGGGAGATACCAGGGATCTTGGGGAAAAACCAGCAGTGCAAAGATAAAAAAATTAAGTGAAGACTTCAGCTGCTGCCTGTTGCAGGAGGGAGAGTTTGAATCTAGCCAAGTCACTTGCCTTCAGGGGAACTCAGCTGAATCTACAGATTCTATAACACATCATTAACGATGTCCAGGACCCAGTAAAAATCATGAGCTAGGAAAAGAAACAGGAAAGTGTACCTACACTCAAGAGAAAGAGTAACAAATAAAAGGAAAAAAGAAAAGCAGTTAATTATAAAACCCAAGATAATCCAGATGATATAGATAGCATACAAGGACTAAAGCAGCTACTAAAAATAACTTCAAGAACTTAAAGGAAGTTATATACATAATGAATGAACATATGGGAATCTCAACCAAGAAACAGAAAGTATAAAAGGTGAACCAGGCCGGGCGTGGTGGCTCATGCCTGTAATCCCAACACTTTGGGAGGCCGAGACGGGCGGATCACAAGGTCAGGAGATCGAGACCATCCTGGCTAACTCGGTGAAACCCCGTCTCTACTAAAAATACAAAAAATTAGCTGGGCGTGGTGGTGGGCACCTGTGGTACCAGCTACTTGGGAGGCTGAGGCAGGAGAATGGCATGAACCCAGGAGGCGGAGCTTGCAGTGAGCCAAGATCGTGCCACTGCACTACAGCCTGGGTGAGAGTGAGACTCCGTCTAAGAAAAAAAAAAAGTGAACCAAATAAAAATTCTGGAGCAATAACTGAAGTAAAAACTTAACTAGATGCACTCAACAGCTGGTCAGAGATAATGGAAAGAGTTAGTGAACTTAAAGATAGAAAAAAAGCATTTACCCAATCTGAAGAATGAGGAGAAAATGCATATGGAATATTCACTATGATGGGTCATGTTCTGGGCCATAAAATAGGCCTCGATACATTTTAAAATACCATAACTAAACAGAGCATGTATGCACTTTGACCACAATGGAGTAAATTAGAGATCAGTAAGAAGGCTAGAAAAATGCCAAATATTTAGAAAACTTAACAGCGTGAACCCAGGAGGCAGAGCTTAAGGTAAGCTGAGATCACGCCACTGCACTCCAACCTGGGTGACAGAGTGAGACTCCGTCTCAAAAAAAAAAAAAAAAAAAAAAAAAAAGAAGAAGAAAAAACAATAAAGAACAAACTTAACGAAATTAGAAACTCCACAAACAATGGAGAAAATGAACCACGAGGTCAGGAGATCGAGACCATCCTGGCTAACACGGTGAAACCTCGTCTCTACTAAAAATACAAAAAAAAAAAAAAATCATTAGCCGGGCGAGGTGGTGGGCGCCTGTAGTCCCAGCTACTTGGGAGGCTGAGGCAGGAGAATGGCGTGAACCCGGGGGGGGGCGGAGCTTGCAGTGAGCCGAGATCGCGCCACTGCACTCCAGCCTGGGGCACAGAGCAAGACTCCGTCTCAAAAAAAAAAAAAAAAAAAAAAACTGAAATTTTTTCAAAAAAAAGGAGTTATCAAGCCATGAAAAGACATTGAAGAAACTTAAACACATACTAGGAAGTGAAAGAAGCGAGTCTGAAAATGCTACATACTGTATGATTCTAATTAAACAACATTTTGGAAAAGGCAAAACTATGGAGACAATGAAAAGATCAGTGGTTGCCAGGGATCAGAGAGAGGGATGAGTAGGCAGAGCACAGAGGATTTTTAGGACAGTGGAACTATTCTGTATAGCACTATAATGGTGGACACATGTCATTATATATTTGTCCAAACCATAGAATGTACAACACCAAGAGTGAACTCTCGAGTAAACTATGGACTTTGGGTGAGAATGCTGTGTTAATGCAGATTTCATCAGTTGTAAAATATGTACAACTTTGGTGGGCGATGGTGATAAAGAGGGAGGCTGTGCATGTGTGGAGGTATGGGGTATATGGGAAATCTCTTTATTTTCCTGTCAATTTTGCTGTGAACCTAAAACTGTTCTTTAAAAAAGCAAGTCTTGGCCGGGCACGGTGGCTCACGCCTGTAATCCCAGCACTTTGGGAGGCCGAGACGGGCGGATCACGAGGTCAGGAGATCGAGACCATCCTGGCTAACACAGTGAAACCCTGTCTCTACTAAAAAAAATACAAAAAACTAGCCGGGCGAGGTGGCGGGCGCCTGTAGTCCCAGCTACTCGGGAGGCTGAGGCAGGAGAATGGCATAAACCCGGGAGGCGGAGCTTGCAGTGAGCTGAGATCCGGCCACTGCACTCCAGCCTGGGCGACAGAGCGAGACTCCATCTCAAAAAAAAAAAAAAAAAAGCAAGTCTTGGCTGGGCGCAGTGGCTCAAGCCTGTAATCCCAGCACTTTGGGAGGCCGAGGCGGGCGGATCACAAGGTCAGGAGATCGAGACCATCCTGGCTAACACGGTGAAACGCCATCTCTACTAAAAAAAATACAAAAAAACTAGCCAGGCGAGGTGGCGGGCGCCTGTAGTCCCAGCTACTCGGGAGGGTGAGGCAGGAGAATGGTGTAAACCCGAGAGGTGGAGCTTGCAGTGAGCTGAGATCCAGCCACTGCACTCCAGCCTGGGCGACAGAGTGAGACTCCGTCTCAAAAAAAAAAAAAAAAAGTCTTGGCCAGGCACGGTGGCTCATGCCTATAATCCCAGCACTTTGGGAGGCCGAGGTGGGTGGATCACCTGAGGTCAGGAGTTCGAGACCAGCCTGGCCAACATGGCAAAACCTCGTCTATACTAAAAATACAAAAATGAGCCATGAGTGGTGGTGGGCACCTGTAATTCCAGCTACTCAGGAGGCTGAGGTAGGAGAATTGCTTGAACCCAGGAGGCAGAGGTTGCAGTGGGCTGAGATTGCACTACTGCACTCCAGCCTGGGTGACAGAGCAAGACTCCATCTCAAAAAAAAAAAAAAAAAAAAAAGCAAGTATTTACAAAAGTTAATTAACAACTTCCTCCAGGAAAGACTAATAAGAAAGGAAAGAAAACCCAAATTGCCAATATCAGGAATGAAATGAAATATATCACTAGAGATTCTACAGAAATCAAAATGATAATGAGGAACTATTACAAACAACTTTAGCCCATAAATTCAATAACATATAAAATGAACACTTTTTTAAAAACACACAACATAACAAAACTGACACAGATGAAATAAAAAATGTGAATGTAATACATATAACAAAAAAATTGAATATGTTATTGGAAACTTCCCTACAAAGAAAACTTCAGGCACATATAGTTTCACTGGTGAATGCTATCAAATACTGAAAAAGGAATTATTACACAAATGCCATCAGAAAATAAAAAAAAGAATACTTCATGACTCATGAAGTCAGTAAACCCTGACACCAAAACTTGACAAATATATTACAAGAAAAGTGTTTAGACTAATACCTCTTATGCACATATATGCAAAAATAATTTAAAATATTAATAAATCAAATTCAGCAATATATAAATAACATAACCCACACAGATTATCAATTGATTTTTTCTTTTCTAATGGAGCCTCAGCTCTTTTCTTCCTCAACTGGATTTTGACAAAGGTGTCAAGGCAATTCAACAGAGAAAGAAAAGTCTTTTAAACAAATGGTGATGGATCAACAGGATATCCATATTGGGGAAAATAAATGGATCTTGACCCCTACCTCACATCATACATAAAAATGATTTCAAGTTAGAACATAAACTTGGCCAGGCGCGGTGGCTCACGCCTATAATCCCAGCACTTTGGGAGGCCGAGGTGGGCAGATCACGAGGTCAGGAGATCGAGACCATCCTGGTTAACACTGTGAAACCCCGTCTCTACTAAAAATACAAAAAAATTAGCCAGGCGTGGTGGCGGGTGCCTGTAGTCCCAGCTACTCGGGAGGCTGAGGCAGGAGAATGGCGTGAACCTGGGAGACGGAGCTTGCAGTGAGCTGAGATCGCGCCACTGCACTCCAGCCTGGGCGACAGAGCGAGACTCCGTCTCAAAAAAAAAAAAAAAAAAAAAAAAACACCATAAACTTACACATAAAAGCTAAAACTATAAGACTTCTCAGAGAGAATATAGGAGGTTAGACAAAGGTTTCTTAGAATGTACAAAGTAAATAAGCATAAAAGAAAAACTTGAGAAATTAGATTTCACCAAAATTTAAAACCTCTGCTCATTAAAATATTTTACTAAGAATATGAATAGGTAAGCCACAGTCTGGGAGAAACATTTGCAAAACATGTATCTAATAAAGGGCTTTTATCCTAATCTATCTATCTATCTATATAAACTCCTACAATTCAGTATAAGAAGACAAATAACTTAAAAAAAAAAATGGTACTTCACGAAGCAAGATATTCAGATGCCCAAAAGTACATGAATAGTGTTCAGCCTCGTTAGTCACCAGGGAAATGCAAATTCAAACTATATCAAGATATCGCTAAATACTCACTAGAATGGCTAAAGCTGACAAGTCTGACAACATCCAATGTTGTAGGTACATGGAGCAACTAAAATTCTCACACATCCCCATGTGTAGATACGAATGATACAACCACATTGGAAAGAGGTTTGGCAGTTTTCTAGAAAGTTAAACCTGCCCTTTAGCCCAGAATTCCTCTTGTAGTTATTTTTTATCCAAGGGACATGAAAACATATATCTTCAAAAAATAATAATAACTTGTATAAGCATGTTCATAGCAGCTTTTTGTTTGTTGGTTTTTGTTTTCATATTTGAGACAGGGTCTCACTCAGGATAAAGTACAGTGGCACAATCACAGATCACCGCATCCTCCCAGGCTGAAGCAATTCTCCCACCTCAGTCTCCTAAGTAGCTGGGACTACAGGCGTGCAGCACCATACCCAGCTAATTTTTGTATTTTGGGTAGAGACAGGGTTTCACCATGTTGCCCAGGCTGGTCTCAAACTCCTGGGCTCAAATGATCTGCCTGCCTCGGCCTTATTCATAGCAGTTTGATTCAGTCACCAAGAAGTAAAAATAACCCAAATCTTCCTCATCAGGAGAGTGGATGAGAAATTGTAGACTATGATGATTTAAAGATTCATACTGAAAACCCTAAAACAACCACTAAAAATGGAAAAGAAGGGCATAGCTAAAAAGCTAATAGAGGAATACTACTGGAATACTCTTCATGAATAGAAAGGAATTAATTACTGAAATTCACAATGCCTGAGTGAATCTCAAAATCATTACACTGAGTGAAAGAAGCTGAGTCCAAAAGAGTAGATGAGTAGAGTGGATTAAAACTAAAGTAAAAAAAAATCATAACAGCGGGCAGGGGGCGGTGGCGGGTGAGAGTGACTGGAAAGGGACAGGAGGGGACATTCCAGTGACATGGACACATTCTGTATGATAATACAGTGTGGGGTTACATGGAGTTGCGATTTGTTAAAATTAGCCAGCTAAGGTTTGTGCACTTACTATATGTGAATTTTAACGACGACAACAAAGCCTGTAAAAATATAAGGGTGGAGAGGAGGATGGAGAGTGGGTAGGGGTATCCAGGTGCTATAAGAATGGCAGGACACTGACACCCTGTAGAGGGTGGTGGCTTCATTAAGTTTTATTGCATTGTGTATTTACTTTGTGGATGCTTGAAACGTCCGTGATAAAGAGTTAAACAAACACACACAAGACACCAGCGATGAGCTGTCCGCCCAGCAGAAGCAGCGGCTCGTGGTCCCGGCCGTGCTTCCAGGTGACAGCAGTGACCACATGGTCCTCCCAGGAGGGGGGATGCTGCATCCTGAGTAACTCCTCCACCTGGCAGAGGAGGGGGCAGCGGAGAGGGGGAGAGGGCAGGGCCCCGAGGGTGTGGGTACTTCAGTGTAAAGTCCACAGGGCACAGGGAAGCACACTGTGGAGTACCTTTGCAGTACCCAGTTTGGGAACCCCTCAATCCAGCACAGGACAGTAGATGTGAGTGAGTGGAGGCCATGCTTCTTCTCTGAACCTGAATCTGCCGTGGGAACTTGGACTCATTGGTGACTGCCCCACCGTCCTTGCTTTCTCACGTTCCGTTGTCCTCTCCTGTTTTTCTTCCTGTGGCGAGGACCTGGGCAGTCTTTCTTTGACTGCCTTCTCCTGTGTCCTCTTAGACCGGGTTACAGGAGCCTTGGAACAGCCAATATAAAGGGGAGGGGCCGAGACATGACCTGTCATCCAGCCTGGCCCTGCTTGGCCGATGGGCTTGGCTGGCCTAAAGCTCCCTCGTGGCTCAGAAACATGCCCGGAGTGCTGTTTATAAGCTAAGCACGTTTCATTTACCATCTGGTCCAAGATCAGGACGGGCATGAAATAAAGGGGAAAAGCACAGAACCAGAGGCGCAATTTCCCCTCCTTGGCTGGCACCAGCCTGTGGAATCCACAAAACGCGCATCTGACCTTGAACGAACATTCAAGTGAACCAGATGCGCACTTGACCTTTTGGAGCCTCTGCTGAGTCAAATGCGCCAGTGGGAACATCTCCCGTGGCTTCCTGACTTCATGTGAGGGGCACAGGAGAGACACAGCTAGAAGCAGCCCTGGACTGCAGCCGTGATGAATGAGTCTGCCTGGGCACAAAGGGAAGAGGCTTCTGTTTACAGAAAAATACTCCCATCACCTAGTAACCAGCAATGTCAGGAAAGGAAATGCAGAAAACGCTGAGAGCAATTTCTGGGCCGGTTCCTGGCTGAGCCGCTGACTCACTGCGACCTTAAGCAATCTCTCTTCTATTCCTGTTCCTCCGTATGCCAAATGGAGCTGTCACCTGCCTCACATAGTTCAGATTAGTATTTAGACAATGTTTTGTCATCTTCGGTGATAATTGGGGCAGAGTTAGCTGAGTGGTTTTAGTTACCTTCATTCTGATTGGCTAATGAGCCTTGGCGTTTGGGAGGCACAAGGCCTCCGCCAGCCATCAGCTCCTCCTCTCCTGATACTCGCTGGCGTCCAGATGGTACCAGAGTTCATCTGCCCGAAGAAAGCAATTAATTTCCTCCCTCCGAACAAGAAGGAACAAGTCCAGAGCGCTCTCAGGAATACCGGTCGCTTCAAAGCCCAGATTCTGTCCTGGTGCTTGTCTTAACACTTGCAGTGTCATTACGCTGCCCAGAAAAATCTCGTCTATTTCCTTCTCCTGGAGGGCCAGGTCTACGCAGCAAGTGATGTGTGTTTTAAGATTCTGTCCCCACCATTCAGGCTTGTGTGGCCTGGCCCCACGCACAGGGAAGACACAGCCATCTCCTTGCTGAAAAGTGGATTCTTGAACCTCCTTGATGGTGGAACCACGTCCTTTCTTGCACCAGGATCACTCCCTGTGGACCCAGTTAGTTCTCAGCGCCAAGAGTTATTACTCTGCCCTGATTATCACCAAAGATGACAGTGGGTGTCCCCACTTGGCACTGCGAACATTGGGGATGGATCCATCTCTGGGCTGGGGCTGTCCCGAGCACTGCAGGGCGCTGAGCAGCATCCCTGGTCTCCACCCACTCCATGCCAAGAGCACCCCCAGTTGTGACAACCACAGACGTCCCCAGACGTTCCCCAGTGTCCCCTGGGGGGGCAGAAGGACCTCTGTTCAAAATGGATGTGTGATATCTGAGAAGGCATCTGGACAAACAGCCCCTGACTAAAACGGGCCTACAGACAGGTTGAGAACGGGAAGATGAAAAAGGAGAGTAGGCAGGACACAAAATCATGACAATTCAGCCAGGCCAGGAGTCTGAAATAAAAGAACAGGACCCTCTGAAGGCTACCCATGCGTTCCAGAGCAGCAGACTTCAAAGCACACCAAGGGCAACCATCATTCCCTCTACGCCTAAGCCATTCCTCACTTTCGTTTTTTTTTTTTTTTTTTCCTCTTGTAGCAATGAGCTTTCAAGGACTGGAGCTGGCTCCGAGCTTCTCGGAAATCAAGTATCTTCAGAATTCAAATTCCTTTTTCTTTTCGTAAGAATTGGGCTTCTGTTCCTGTTTTCTTCTCAGGAGCCAAACTCACCCTCCTTTCTCTAGAAAAGGATCAGAACCAAGCCCTTGACAACTGGCCTGAGAAAGGGCTGTTTGCAGAGTGGAATGGGGATGGGGAAGTGTGGACACCCAGTTGGTCCCTAAGTCACAGGTTCTAATCTTCAGAGGGTTGGAGCAGGCTGCATTGACAGGGCCTCCCCTAAGCCAGGGACCCCCGTCATAACAGAGGAAACACCCATTCCTTCCCTTTTAGAAACCTGACTTTTTTTTTTTTTCAGGCACAGTCTTCTCTGTCACCCAGGCTAGAGTGCGGTGATGCGATCACAGTTCCCTACAGCCTCGACCTCCCTGGCTCAAGTGACCCTCCCACCTTAGCCAACCAAGTAGCTGGAACTATAGGTGAGCACCAGCAAGCCCGGCTAACTTTTAATTTTTGGTAGAGACAGGGGTCTCGCTATGTTGCCCAGAATGACCTCGAACTCCTGGACTGAAGCAATCCTCCCACCTCGGCCTCCCAAAGTGCTGGGATTATAGGTGTGAGCCATTATGCCTGGCCTTGATTTGATTATTAATATAAAAATTGTCCAAACTAAGGTATGGTGTACCTCGTCTCTGATGTGGTCTGCTTTTAACTGCCATCAATAATATACCAAATTCAGGGTGAATTTTGAATTAAAAAAACCACCAAGGCTTCACTGACATTTTCACCCAGCAAATACTCTTTTGGCAGTCAACCTGATTCCACTGCTTTTAGCAATAACTTCAACACCACAAAACTTGGGTTTCTAGGAAATGGAAATTCTCCTTATGTTATGGGGCGCCCTGAAGTCCAACACATTGGAGTGAAAGGTAACTGGATTCCAAGCTAGAGGCCAAGCATCAGTCGATGCTGTCCCCCCGGAGAGGACGTGAGAGTGTCACACACACACACATGCATGTATACACTCCCCACGTATGCATATATACAAATATACATGGACATACACATATACACACATACACACAAAAATACATGTACGTACATGTATACATAAAAATACACACACAGACACACATACGTGCACACACATATGCCACCTGATGCAGGATAATATGAGAAAAATGGCCAAAACCACTCAGAAGACACATGTCATTTTCTTACTCCAGACATTTTTCTAATTAAACTGAATGTTGACTCCTCCCACTAGATAAAAACAACAACAATTCTTGTAGTAAAAAGTCGGGGGGGACCTATGTTCACACATCCACACACATGCCTATGGGAGGAAGCCTCAAAGTACATTTTTTCTCTATACTTTATTCCTTGCAAGATTCCATTCTGAAATTGCAACCCTTTTCTGACAGCGCCTCTGCACCTTCTGGCTCTCAGCCATGCCCCTGCCATGCTGTCTCTTCCACCTTCTTCTATCCCGCAACCCTTCCCTGTGCTGACCTCCCCTCACTGTCTCCCATCCAGACTGTCTACATCCAGTTCCTTGCATCTTCAACTCCCATTTTCCCAGTAGCTATGATGACTTTTGTGCTCCAACAGCAGAGGTGAGGAGCTGAGACAGACCCCAGCAGAAGCCTAAAATATGTACTCTCTGGTCCTTTACAGAAAAAGGCGCTGGTCCCCTTCCTGAAGGTTCTAGAGCCTTCCATCTCCCTCCAAGGACCCACCGATCAAGCCTGTAATCTGGCTTCTGCACAGGCTCCATTATTTCAGCTTATAGACAAGCTCACATCACACCCATTTGAGGAGAACATCCACTGCCACTGAAACCCTGCTCTTTATCCTTTATCTTCTCTCGAGATACGGATTCTTTCTTCTTTGTAAGTCCATACTCTTGGGAGGGAGTCTCCGTCGGCTTCTCTCTGCAGTTCTCATGTCTGCCCACTGTTCTCGAGGTCCTCACCGGGCAGGTTTCAGGCCTCCTCTGAACTTGGCCTCTGCAGTATTTCGTGTCGCTCCTCAAAGCTCCATCCTCCCTCCTTTCTGGGTACTGTTGTCATCTGGTTTCATTTTTCCCCCTAATGGTACCTTCTCAGTCCCCTGCACTGGTCCCTCCTTGTCTACCACCCTCGGCCTCTACCCTTGTGCCCCTCCCCTGTCACACTCAATGTGGACGACCTCATGGCACCAGGACTCCCGGCACCACCCAAATCACCTGGCTCCGGCTCCCTTCTCCAGCTGCCTCCCAGACCTCTCTGCCTGGGCGCCCCTCAGGTGCCTCAACAAGTCCAAGGGAAACTCCCTCCGCCCAAATTTCTCCTCTTGCGTTTCCTAAGCCAGGGGGCTGTTCAAGGCACTGGGCATCTCCCTGGGCCCCGGGGCACGTGTCGCTGGTAACTCAGCCTGCTGTCTCCACCTGATACCATCTCTGCCTCCCCCTTCCTTCCGCTCCTGCTGCTACTATTTTAGTGAGCCCCTGCCTCCCCATCTCCTACCTGGAACCACCACATCCGCCTCCTAATTGGTCTCCCTGCTTCGAGCCAATTTTCTTTCACATTGGGGTGATTCAAAAGATAACAATGTCTTCTCATTCCCTGGCTGAAAAAACCCTCCCATGAGTTTTCACTGCATAGAGTGCATGTGCTAAACCAAGGGATTAACTACCAAGGTGGGGGTTCCAGACATTTTGATGTCGAAAGGGTCTGCTGTCTGTAGGATCCCTTCTTCAGAGGGTTGGAGCCCGCCCTTCACACTCACAAGTTTGGCTGATCAAGACCCTGTCACCTGAAGACCGTCCATAGGCAGGCAGAGAGCCCTGCCCCACAGAGCGCATCCAAAGAAAGGGAACACTTGGTTCCCTTCCTACTCCCGGCCCCGCCTTTGGATCTTACTGGGGAGTCGGCTCCAGCCGGGGGAAAAAGACTTTGCAACCTCCATTATTTATATGAATAAGAACAAATGCCAAGGGGAGTGCCGAGTGGCTGGGAAGGAGGTACGGCCACCCACAGCAGAGGGAGGAGGCCAGGCTTCAGGTTCAAATCCCAGGCCTGTCACTCGCTTACTTACTGACTGTGGCCGTGGCCTTGGTTTCTTAATCTGAGAAAGGGGCTGGGAGGGGGAAGGGAATGATGTAGTTGATGTGCCCACCCTGAATGTAGATCCCAGCAGGTGCCTGATCAATGAAATATGACCTAGGCAGGGGCGGGAGGATCCACTGAACCCAGGAGTTCGAGACCAGCCTGGGCAACATAGCGAGGCCCCGTCTCTACAAACGAACAAACAAAAAACTGGGGGCCGGGGAAGGTGGCTTATGTCTGTAATTTCAGCACTTTGGGAGGCTGAGGCCAGCGGATTGCTTGAGGTCAGGAATTTGAGGCTGCAGTAAGCTGACTGCACTACTGCACTCCAGCCTGGGAGACAGAGGAAGACCCTGTCTCTACAAAGAATAAACAACAAAACAAAACAACCAAAAACAACCAAAAAACCAAAGTAGCCAAACGAAAGACGGACACAACCCCAAGGACAACAGCAGTGGCAGCAGCCGGTGGCCAGACTGAGCCCCAGACTGTGGGCAAAACTGGTACACGTGGGGGCCGACTGACTCTGAGGAAGCTGTGGCCACATCACCTCTGCTCTAGACACAACACACATGCTGAGGCTCAGAAAGGGCGAGCCATGAGCTGAAGGTCACCAAGCAGGAAGAGGCAGGCTAGACTGGGGCTTCGGCTTGGGTTTGGCTAAGTCACTCCTTTAGGAGGAGGAAGCACATGTTTTTATGACTCTGGAGCCTCCGGAGCCACCGCTTTCCGACCCACGTGAAGCTTCCGCTTCTTTTCCGTATATAAATCGCTTCCCCAACCCCATGCCAAAGAGAACTCCAAATAACAACACGAGCTTAGCTTTTGCTTTAGAAGTTTCTAGAATTTAGCTGATGCTATTGGAGCGATCATGAACTGATACAGTCCCTGTGGGGAGTGACTGGATGAGTTCGAGCCAGACTTGGACATTTCTCCAGTCCTCTGTGGTTCCAGTTGAGAAGTAAGTGGCTCTTTCTTCATTCTCAGTAACTGGGAGGAACTTGTAAATAAGCGTGACTTAGAATGACCATTCCCTCTGTCTATCCCCAGAAGCAGTTCCCTGTGTGTTTACAGCAGTGGGTTTTTCCAAATGTAAAGATCTGGGGGTCACTCCCTGGCCAGTCGCGCATATTCAATATCTGCTCGTCCTTTCCCTCCCCTTCCAGAGACCAAGGTCACCTGTCTGTGCCATTCTGGTGCCTGGCCCCTGCTGGGGTCACCCACATCCCCTCCCGTGAGCTGTTGCGTCTCATGCCGCTCCTGTCCTGCCGCTCTCGCTCTTGCTCCCAGGCCACCTTCTCCCTCATGCATCCAGCTACTTGGTTTGAAACTCTCTCCCCGGCGCCTGCTTCGTGGGGAAAGCCGGGCTTCCTCTGATTCCGGATGGAGTGTTTAAATGAGATGGCCACACAACCCCGAAGGACCCTCTGATTCAAATGGAATTAGAGCTCATGCCTGCCAGACCCCCAGGCCTGAGCACCGGCCCCTGCACTGAGCAGCAGCTTCTGCCTGCATGTCTAAGGTCTGCAGAATTGAGGGAGGCAGCGTGGCACACAGTGGTCCAGACTCGCAGTGACAAGGTGGTGGCAATGCATGGAGTGCCACCGGAGGCTGGCACTGGTGTCCCCTGCATACAACGCAGGGAGGGTGAGAATGGGGCCGATGCACCTGCCAGGGTGGGGATGGACAAGACCCCTCCAGCAGGGCCAGGCAGGCTGGGCAGCGCTCTGTCCCTCAAAGTCCACCTGCCCATGACAGCTAAGATCAAAGTGACTGCTGCATTAAAGAGGGAGGGGGACAGAGAGACAGCAGCCAGTAGCTCCAAAGGGGACCCCAGGCAAGTGACGAGCAGTGGGGAAACCCTCTCTCCAGTCAGTTTGTCATCTCACACAGGTTTTCCTGACCTCAGCAATGCGGGCATGAGGGGCAGGAGCATGCTCTGGGCTGGGGCTGTCCTGGGCACCACAGGGTGCTGAGCAGCATCCCTGGTCTCCACCCACTCCATGCCAGGAAACCACCCCTGACCCCTGTCGTGACAACCACAAATGTCTCCAGACATCGCCCAGTGTGCCCGGGGGCAGGACCACCCCCGTGGAGAGCCACACGTCTAAGGCTGCACCTTTACTCCACGCAGCGTTTCCAGATTCACCAAACCACTCTCCGTGCTGGCCCCTCAGATTCCTTCCTGTCATGCAGCTGTTCACATCTGGCTTCTTGGCTAGTCAGCCCTTCTTGAGAAAACAAAGTCTGGGTCTGTGTCATCTCAGCAGCCCCCTCGCAGCTCCCTCACCCCAACTCCAGCCCCTACGTAGCACATTGCCTGCAAAGATGCTCAAGGCGTATTTTGCAATGAAAAAGAGAATGAGCGGCCTGCCTGCTTTGGGCTGCCCACCTGTTCTAGCCACCTTCACCATGTCGGCCTCCAGCTCCCGTCTTCAGCTGAGCACAGGGGCCTGTCCCAGGGTTCTTGGGAGCGGCTTCCTAAGGCATCATGCTTTTGTGTTCTGCTCCTTCTCTTACCAGCCTTTCTTTCCCTCTCATGTTTCTCTCCCTTTCTGACCATGAGCAGGGCTGCAGTGCAGCTGCTGATGGTCAAGATGAAGATGGGGAATGTGCCAGTGAAAATCTGGCATGCAGAGGCCTCATCTCACTCACCCTCTCCTGTCCCACCTTCAAAATCTTTCAGAGCGACCCACGCTGCCAGAGGGTAGAGAGTGGACCCGGAAATGACAAGTGACAGTTCCTCAGCAGTAGCATCTCCTGCATTCCCAGCCTGGTGACCTGACACGGCAGCAGGCCCACTGGGCACCTGTGCCCACCTGGGGACAGGGTTTCGTCCTGCCTGTGTGGCCCTTCCTGTCCCTGACAGCCATCTCGAGAGACGGCCAGTGAGCACAGGGCAACAGGCAGTGCATGTTCTTTCCACGTCTCCATGACTGATTCGGGCCAGGAGGAGGCTGGTTTTCCAGATCCCACCAACATCACATACGGGACCTTTCCAATCTACACCCTACCTCCCCTCCGGTCGTGACTTGATTCTGGAAATTAAGTAGCGGAGAAACAGCCTAGTTCAAATACAAGAATTTCCACCTAAAACCACAGCATGGAGAGGCCCCTTTAAAAACCACCTAACCTAGCTCTTTCATCAAACACATGAAGAAACTTACCTAAAGATGTTAAGTGGTTTGCCCAAATTGCAAAGCCTGATATATGGGAAAATACTTCCATGGGAAATAAGAAAATGATCAATTAAAAAAAAAATTGGCCGGGCGCGATGGCTCAAGCCTGTAATCCCAGCACTTTGGGAGGCCGAGACGGGCGGATCACGAGGTCAGGCGATCGAGACCATCCTGGCTAACACGATGAAACCCCGTCTCTACTAAAAGATACAAAAAACTCGCCGGGCGTGGTGGCGGGCACCTGTAGTCCCAGCTACTCCGGAGGCTGAGGCAGGAGAATGGCGTGAACCCGGGAGGCGGAGCTTGCAGTGAGCCGAGATCCGGCCACTGCAATCCAGCCTGGGCGACAGAGCGAGACTCCGTCTCAAAAAAAAAAAAAAATTTAATGAGGCTCTAATTCCTGAAAAATGACTTACTTAAACTGGGGACTGGGCAGAAAATAATATTGTAGAAGGCAGAACAGCATTTCTTTGGGAAGATTTATCTTTTGAAGTATATAGTGGTCTTCTACAACTATCCTACAACAGGTTGCAGGACAAAGCATGTATTTTAATCTTTGGGGGAGTCTTTGTGTAAGTCAGACCTCATTCATTTTGATTCCAACAACACTCACAGCCATTGGATCCTAATTATTGCATCTATGATGGCTAATCAGCTTGCCTTTTTAAGAAAAAAAACACAAGCTTACTTTTATTTGTTATATAACACAAATGACATTCCATTATAAGTTTCTGCTGCAAAAGAAAGTTGGGAAATTTGTTTAGATACTTTAAATAGTCCTAAGACATTAGCTGAAATGCTGGTAACAAACGTGCAATGAACATTTTCTTGGGGGCATTCAGCAACAAAGTGAATCGCCCTTAAAAAAATATCCATACAACCAAAGCGAGTCTCACCACAGGAACCACAGCAGCTGTTTTAGTGACAGGCTGGAGTGTCTGTTACAGGTGACACTTTTGCGGCTGTTGCTGCATTAGTCAGATTGCACTCGAGATGAATAAGGAAGAATAAAGTCTTCACCAAAAACCTGTCCTGGCTAACAGTTCTTAATTTATAGCCCTGGCAGTGGGGGCGGGGGCTGGGGCAGTGCTGGGAGGAGGGAAAGAAATATGTCACCCGCTCTGAATGAAGTTCAGGGGTGGTGTTTACCTAAGCAACAAACCCTTGTAAACAACCGCTATCTCTGGCTCGCCAGTGAGGAGGTGGGGGAGTGAGGCTGTTTTGATCAAAATCCAACCTGGGGCTGCAAAGGGCCCATCAACAGGGCACTTTGTTAGTGGGAACATGAGACCTCCTTTAATAAACGTAACACACATCCCACTGAGGGCCACGGGAGGACCCAACTTCTCAGCAGGAACATTGAGCACACGAAACCAGAAGGTGCTGGGTCCAATTTCCACCCCCAGCCAACCCTATCTGTGAATGTCTCTACATGTGAGCCAGCCAGGGCTCAACTCTTTGCTCTTCTGAAATTCTTAGGCAGCAGAAATGAAGGCATCGTGCTGAAAAGCGCTCCAGAAATTGCGGATTTATCAGTGATGTACGGTAGTAGGTTGGACAAGTAATGATTTTCTGAACACCAGGAATTAGATCAAAAAAGAAATTGCACTTAAGACTAAAATAAGTCTCCAGTTGAGAGCAGTCTAGGACATATTCGAATGGCCAGAAGTTTGTTTCAATGGGGCCTCTGCGTTTATGCAGCATGGAAGTCAACATTACAATATTGGTTCTTTCAAGTAGATCCCGAGTGGACCCATGTCTACCTGTTGTGGCAAATCAAACTCAAATTTAATCAGAGAAAAATATATGCACATGTTCAATTAAAACCTGGAGTCCGCAGTCTTGGCACTGTTTGCCCGGCCCTCATTGTTTGCTAAGTAACAACGGTTGCCAGGGGCAACGCAGTCCACTCCCGTTTCCAAGAGCCTGTTGCTGGGCAACCGGGAGAATACTTCCCAAACCAAACAATGTCATCCCGGAGCAACCCCCTCTATCTCACATTAACCAGATCTAAAAAAAACCCTCCCAAATATGTAATCTATTATTTTCAGAAGCACTAAGAGAAAGGCAAATAATCTCTTCTCTATAGTAACTGACGGGAAAACAGTTTACCATATTTGTCCTGAAATAACAAAACCCAAGGAGGAACAACTGCCTCTGAGGTAAGAGGGCATCACAGGAGGGATTTCAGTCCTTCCTAGTACTGGGAGGAGAAAGTGCCCTTTTCTCCAAGAGGAAAGAATCTATTTCTCATCAAACAAACAATGTGGGAGAGTTCATAGCTGCATAAGTGTTTTCTGGGCGAAGTAAAATGAATCACGGATTAAACTATTTGGAAAAAAGCGTGAAAACAGAGGAGCTGATACTGAATTTAAAAGACTTTTGGAAATATCATGTACGTATGGAACAAGTGCAAAGGGAACCACTGACTCAGCGTCAGAAATGCCTTGTGGGGCTTTGCCGGGAGGGACTTACAGTATCTCTGACGTCACTGCGCCGGCTCTTCCCTCCCTACCCAGGGAGAGGAAGACTTTTCTAAGAGGAAGCCATGCCACATCAGATGCCCCCAGATGGCAGGACACACGATGGACACACGTCTCCGGAAAGAGGCACACGGTTGGGCAATCTTGACCCACGGAGGGGGAAAAGGGCTAAACTGAAGCCAGTGCAGTTTTTGTTATGCCTAGAGCAGTTCATGCTGAGCATGGCTTCCCTGAGGCTTTGGGACCAGGAGAGGGTGAGGTGGCACCACCACCTTTCAAGGGGAACACAGAGCTCTAAGCAGTGCTCTTGTTTTTGGTGGGACCAGCCAAGGATCTTAAAACGTTCTGATAGAATGAGCAGCGTGTAGCTGCAGCCTCGATGGGTCAACATTGTGGATGATAAAAGCCCACAATGCTGATAGATTTGTGCATGGCCAAGCATAGCCTTTAAGGAGCTCTCAGTGGAGGTTTGCCCTTTGAGACAGACACAGTCAGTGCACAGAAACTGTTTTTTTAAGGTTATCATCCCGGAGTCATTCCTAGAATAAACAGGATGGAACAGACATGTCTCCCTGAGAAGAAAGGAAGACAGATTCTATACTGTTAGAATTTGAGTCTCTGTTCCAGGGAAATGAGGAATTGGAAGCCAGACTCTTGGGCAGTTAACCCATGGCTACGTGGTGATGAGGTGACATCCTTGAATGCTAGTTCTGGAGGTCAAACCACCAGCAGCTGGTGCCAGGGAGGCTTTGCTTAGGGTACATGGCCAGGTTCTGCCTGGATGCTGCATCCCGAGGGAGGCGTTGAGGTGCGGCTGTGAGGACTCCAAACCCCATGTCCAGAAGGATGAGTAACAGAGATCCTAACTGTGTCATTCATTGATTTCAATAAAATATTTATTGGATCCATAGCATGGGCATGGCATTGACCAGTCATCAAAACACAATTCCCTGCCCTCATGGAGTTTCTATTCTAGACCATGTGGGAGGACAGGGGCATATGGACAGTAAACAAGGTAAGTGATAAAAATATGTCATACATCAGATGACACCCTATATCATCTGTTGACAAGTACCAAGGGGGAAAATGAAGCAGACAGAAGGAGTGCTGGGATAGGAAGAGGTTGCAATTTTTAAAGGGTTGTCAAATGCTTCCCTGGGCGGGCTCATTAAAGAGATGAGGAAAGTGTGGGACAGCGCTATTCAGATATCCTGGGGAAGAGCGTTCCTAATGGAGGGAAAAGCCAGTACAAAGGCCCCAAGGCAGGACAGTGCCTGGCTTGGAACCAGGCTGAATGAACCAGAAGGCAAGAAGGAGAAAGGCCCACACAGGCCATCGCAGGGGCTCTGGCTTTTGCTTGGGGTGAACGGAAGCCATCACAAGGTTTGAGCCCAGGAATGGCCTGGTTTGACTTGCATTTTAACCAGGCCCCTCTGGCTTCTGGGTTGAGAACAGGGGAAGAAGGAAAAGAGTGGGAGCAGAGAGAGCAATCTGGTGGCTAATGTGATAATCTGGGCAAGGGAGGGGGGCTTGGCTGTGAGCCGTGGAGGGGCAAAGTCACAGACTCTGGATAAACATAGGAGGTAGAGTCAGCCAGATTTGCTGACGGGTCAAGGGTACCTCCAAGGTTTTTGGCAACTAAAAGGATGAGGTCAGTAAAATTGCCCAAGAAGCAGCGCTGGAGAGCACTTGGGAGTTGAGTTCTAAAGGTGTAAAGTGTGAGAGGCTCCTAGACACCCAGGTTGAGATGCTGAGAAAGCAGGCAGATTATGTAAGTCTCAGGCTGAGGGGTGAGTTGGAGCCATCGGTGTATAGAGAATGCAGGCTGGGGCCATCAGTATATAGAATATATGAGCTGGAGCCATCAGTGTATAGAGATTGCAGGCTGGGGCCATCAGTGTATAGAATATATGAGTTGGAGCCATCAGTGTATACATAACATGGCTGGAGCCATCAGTGTATAGGGGACATGACCTAGAGCCACCAGTGTATAGAGGATGTGGGCTGAAGCCATCAGTGTATAGAGAACATGGGATGGAGCCATCAGTGTATAGATGACATGGCTGGAGCCATCAGTGTATAGAGGACATGAGCTAGAGCCACCAGTGTATACACGATGTAGGCTGGAGTCATCAGTGTATAAATGACCTAGTTAAAACCATAAGACTATCTGGGCTCACCAAGGGAGAGTAGAGAAAAGAGGCCTAGGGCTGAGTTCTGGAGCTCTCTGCCATTTAGAGATCCCCAAGAAGCAGGAGCCTGAAAAGAGCAGGCCAAAGAAGTATGAGCAAGTGGTGTCCTGGAACCAAGTGACTCTGGGGTTGAGTGGTGATCACCGAACTTAGCAAAGTGGAGGTCACCAGTGATTGTGAAGCGGAGTTCCAGGGGAAAAGTGTGTGCAAAAGCCACAGAGGTTGGAGCAGGTTCAGGAGAGCCCCAAGTGGAGCAGAACTGGAGACGGGAGGACCAGATGGTTCTTTTGAGGAACTTTTGCTAGAAAGATAGGAAGAGGAATGGGGTGGCAGCCGGAAAGGGAAGATTGAGAGAGGGTTTCTGAAAATGAAAGAAATAATAGCAGGAAGGACCTACCAGGAGGGAACTGGGATAGGAGCAAGAAGGGAGACTTGCAAGTGGGTGTTCTTGCATGGATGGGATGGAATGGGATGTGGATGGGGTGGAATGGGATGTGGATGGGGTGGGATGGGATGTGAATAGAATGGGATGGGATATGGACAGGATGGGATGGGATGTAGATGGGATGGAATGGGATGTGGGTGGGGTGGGACAGGATGTGGATGGGATGGAATGGGATGTGGATGGGGTGGGATGGGATGTGGATGGGATGGAATGGAATGTGGATGGGACGGGATGTGGATGGGGTGGGATGGGATGTGGATGGGGTGGGATGAGATGTGGATGGGATGGGATGTGGATGGGGTGGGATGGGATGTGGATGGGATGGGATGGGATGTGGATGGGATGGGATG